>NW_027255450.1:1478128-1523013 GCF_003086295.3 Arachis hypogaea | reverse complement strand
TAGCGATCTGGGGTTAAAAAAGATACGAATTAAGTTACTTTTCAGGGTTAAGTTCCTTTAATAGAATCCTCGGGGAAAGAAGAGAAAGAAGTCCTCAGTACCAGACGGGGCACTCTACACTCTAGCCGTCTTCCCTAACGAACCGAACTACCTTGAGACTTTTGTCTATTTCCGTGGAGTTTGCTTAACCCGTGAGATCCCACCAGTCCTTCTTTTTCTCATGAAAGTCTAAGTATAATTCGAACCTTTTTCATCTTCACTCAATCGCTGTCCCCAATAGAGTATCTATCTACCTATGCCCTCGCTTGTTATGCTCTTGTCCTCTTTGCTTGTCACCTTCCTGACCTGCTGAATCTTGCCTTGTATCGGGTGAAGAGAAGGGGGTGGTAGCATGTCTTTAGCGAGGCTAGGCACCTTCTAAAAGAGAAGCATCCAATCTTAGCATCCTAGCAGGGAAATCCCGAATCGCGAGTCTGGGTTATATACTTTTTCTTTATCCCCCAGAGATCCGACAAGAAGAAGATCAAAGAAAGTACATATGGGCAAGATAAATCTCCATTCTAAGAGATGTATCAGTAAAAAGCAAAGGAGGATTGATGGCATGAACCGGTATGCTCATCCGCTAATCGTCAGGAGGCGGGCAGTGATTTATGTGATTGGGCGATCTTTTTAGTAATTCGAAATGGAAAGGCTGTGAAAACCCCCACGACAGGACGGTAGTCTCATAACTTGGCCTACATAAGGGAAGAATAGACGCCACGTCCAGGTTCGAATCTCCGTCTTTAATCAAAATAGTCTTCAGAAGATAGTGAATTACGGGTGAAGAAGGTGCATGGCAGCTAGCTTTGTTTATCCTGACCTAGTGATAGTCAAAGATGAATAGTGACTTCGCCCGGGGATAGATAGTAGGTAGATTGACCTTTCTTCGGGATCGCTCAACCGTAAGGAAATAGATTTCCACTTTTCTAAGTGTAATCGACTATTGTTGTCGATCCATTATTATGAACCGCAGGACTGATCATTTGCAGATCATCATAATGAGAATACATCGTAAAGAAGATGCTACCTTTTTATGGTTTACTAAAAATAGTTCATTTTGTTCCCAAGGAACCAGGAACACCCATCTTGGACTGACCCTACATCACGGATTTCTATCCAGTTATATGTAGTCTTTCACTAGCTTGAGCCGGGCTGAACCCATCCTTCTCCACCGATCACAATCGGTTAGCCGAGACCCATCCACTTTTATAGTATAAACGCGTAATGGCACTATGGCAGGCCCAAGATCACTTGTTTTGTACCATGCCAAAGAAGAACTTTGGGCTTGGCCTAGAGAGCAAAGCAATCAATCATCTTAACGAACGGCATTTCCGCTTCTATAAACAGTCCATTCAAGGTATAAAGGGAATAGCGTTCAAGGAAACCTATCGTAAGACTCTGTCCGAAAGAACCCGTTCTACCTTTTCCAAAGATTAGAAGGTACTAGTCTCTGACAAGGACAAGTACCTTCTGTAGTGGTGGAACAGAAAAAGGAAGCCGCTTACGAGCTGCTTCTCTCATACTTCTATTCGAGAGCCGGGGGGCGCAGTAGATGAGGTCTAACTGTCCGTAACTAAGGAGATACCTTTATCCGTTCCGTCAAAGAGATCACCTAATGCAAGCCGTGCAATACAGAGTGATAAGCGCGCAGTATAGCATTGAGGAGGATATATCAATATGCCACCATCTCTCTCAATATGCACTCATGAATGCTCGGTATAGGAAGCACCTATGTTTGTTGTTACTAAGTATTTCATTGTATCGTAGCTAATGTAAGGAAAGAAGACGACTCTTTCTAATTATATTCTATATTGATTAAAAAAAAAAAAAAAAAAAAAAAAAAAAAAAAAAAAAAAAAAAACTACATCTTGAATAAATAAATAAAAAAAAAATGAAAATGTTGAAAAAAAAAAAAAAAAAAAAATTCTAATGTAAGGAAATGAGACGACTCTTTCTTTTCTATATAATAAAAAGTCCACACCAATCACGAGTTTTTCTCCATTCCTCTCGTATATCGTCGTAACGCCCTTAATACTTGGTTTTGAAAAAGACTTTTCATGTCATTCCCATTTAGGTCCGATTCGGATCCCTCCGTTGTTTTCTTTTCCTCCCGCACCCTTTCCTCGAAATGAGAAAGAAGATGGTACACTCGAATTGTATTATTTAAGTGCTTATTGCTTGCCAAAGATCCTACTTCTACAATTGGTAGGTCACCGGTTTATTCAAATAAGTTGTGTTTTCTGTGGTTTTCCCATGTTACAACTTCCGTACCAATTCGGTCGATCCGGAATGGATCGGTTAAACATTCCATTAGGGAGCCTGGTCTTTACTCTTCTGTGTGGTATTCATTCTCGTTTGGCTCTTGGAATCACATCCAGCAGTGGTTGGAACAGCTCGCAAAATCCAACCACTTCACCTACTTCATTGCCCCAACCGTTTCTCGTACCTCTATGGAAACAGAATGGTTTCATGTTCTTTCATCGATTGGTTATTCCTCTCCGTTCGTATCTCTTTTTCCAATTGCGGTCTCAATGAGTTTACAAGATTGAATGGCCAATTCTCCTCCGGACCCTCGATTCGATTGTTTTCCAAGAATGTTAAGCCGGGTATGTAAGCCATGTATCTGGGAGGAACTTAAAAGAAGAGAAGGGCTTTCGGTTTTTTGCACCCTGTTTTGGTCTTGCAGCTATTTAGAATTCTTTATTAGAAAGAATTCTATATATGTCCAATCTCTAGTGGTGGTGGAACCAACCAAGATGTATGTCGTCCGACCCGACCTCAGACTCTTTCTTCCCTACCCATTTTTTTTGACTCTCTGGCTTTTGTTATTTAGGTGGTATCCCGAGATTGAAGAGATCAAATCCCTCCCGGGAACACACGAAACAAAGATATGAACTACGTAAATAAAAATGGAAAAGAGATGTTTCCAATTCATCCAAATCAGAAGCTTTTTCTATATCCATATGATCTACTTTAGTAGATCGATATTGCCCATATAATGAAAGCAGATCTTGGTCCATGGAGTCCCAAGAAGGTAAGAACTCCAACCTGTCCGATGCTTCTTCGGCCAAATACAATATACAAGTGGGACCTGCACTATGAGCAAGCTGTGCGAAAAACCGCTTCTTTTTTCCGCTTTCGCAACAACTTGGGCGAAATGGGGTTCTACCGGGAAACCATTGATTTTTGAGTTTTCACCATTGGTTACTGGTCGAGCCACTGGAATGAGATAAGAATCTCTGGAGATCTTTCCTCTCCACTTACTCGTAACAGGCTTTCCCTCTAGACTTCTTCCGAATGCATAATTGTCCAAACGCCTTTCCTCGATCTTCAAGAAGACTGATTCTTATCCTTTAGGATAGGATATCGTTGGTCTTTTCACTAATGATCTACTATTTTCTAGTAGTTTCGCCGAACGGCGAGTATATCCTTTTATCGTTGCGCTTGCTTTTCACTCTCAAACAAGGTCTCTCTCTTCTATTTCTATAAAGCGAAGCGCATGGCGCTGAAGTGAAGAAAGCTCAATAAACACACACGAGCACGATGCAGGGCATAGCATAAATGAGACCGCAGATCATTTCATAAAATATATATGCTTGACCTTTCTCGATGCTTTGGGGTGACTCACCAACCGACCTAGCAGTGATCGATGACAGAATGGTACGAACAAATCAAAGTCATTGGATTTGGTAGTTCTCCATTGACTTCTCTCTTAACCCCTTTGCATATGTTCCAAAAAGGGTGTGCACCTCCGGGCGGGGGCCGGCCTCCCACTCTCTTATGCAGCATTTATTAGCTTAGCTGAGTTAGGCCTTTGCGTACCCAATGAAATTAGTACTCGTCCGTGCCACCTTGTGTAATGCATAAAACCAAATCGCTGACCGGTGGGGACTCTCCCATCAATGAATGAGGTGCTTTTTATGCACTCCCCTATTTTCTTGGTTGGTGGAGATCTCGACCTCTTCCGAGTCAAAGCTAAAAAGAAAGCTCCTTTATTTATAATAAGATGTAATCCGCCAGAATAAATGGAATGAATGCGTATCCAACCCGCTGGTTGGGTGCTCCGGCCCTTCCCTAATAGTCTCCACCCACTAGTTCGCCG
Organism: Arachis hypogaea; assembly: GCF_003086295.3. Classification (NCBI taxonomy): domain Eukaryota; kingdom Viridiplantae; phylum Streptophyta; class Magnoliopsida; order Fabales; family Fabaceae; genus Arachis; species Arachis hypogaea. Next base: position 1,518,872 of record NW_027255450.1, on the reverse strand, counting down.
TTTGCTTGAAGTAGAGTCGGGCATTACCTTAGCAGCCTTATTAAAACTATCACATAGTTTTAATAATAGCTATTCTTTTCTCTTTTTCCTTTCCCCTTGTTTCTGGTGCCAGAAGTTCCTCCTAAGCCTTCTTCTTATCTTGATCTTGAGCGGACCTAAGCCCTCGGTTCGGTGGAAAGGGGGTGAAAGAAAGATTATTGATGTAGTAAGTAAGCTGGCCTTTCTCCTTGTCCACCACCGTTTTTTATTGGCACGGATGGACACCTCGAAGAGAATCCTTCTTATTCTGCCTGGCTGGCTTTGTACTGACTGATAAGAGTCTCCAATATGCAAGCCTTACACGTGACTTAGTAAGCCAAAACAGGGCAACCCACAGCTCGCGGCGTGCGGTGCGGGTGGCTTTGGAAAAGGTATTTATGTATCAATCAGTAGCCAGAGAAAAAAAAAGTACAATTGCAACTTCAGACATTGAAGAAGATTTTATAATGAGAAAATTTTGCGCAAGCCAATGCCGCTAATAAACAAACACCCTTTTGAAATGAAAAAACTTGAACCCTAACATGTACCTACGGAGCAGAAGATAGATCGGTCCTCGTAGAATAGAACGTTCAAGACTTAAAGTCTGTTGTTCCATATCTATTACTAAACCTCGTGGTATCCACGTACAAAACATACCATTACCAATCAAATAATTAGCACATAGGTGTCGGTCTACTAAGCCAGTCAATCAAGTATGTAGTGTAGAGTCCATGGTATGGTGGAGGACAGGTTTTAGTCCGAGGAGTTCTGTGACCAATGGTGTCCGAATTCTTGCTTTCAACCTCCTATGCCTCATCCATTAAGGTAAAGGGAGGGCTTTCTGACTCGTTTTCTACTCCATCACAGGTATGCCCTTCGCAGTAAAACACACTAAGTCTTCCGAGAGTGCGAATTGCAGCTTATCAGGGCGGGTTCTTTCCTTGCCTTAGGGTTCGTCAGCCTTTGAGAACTAGTCCGATCTGGTAATTTGCTGTTCATAGGAGTTTAGAGAAGACGCGGGCATAGCTTATGTGTTCTACGTAGTTGGGAGTAACGCTTCTTATATAGTCTCTTACCCCGGAACTATAGAAGAGAATAGGAACGGGAATCCCCGGCTTTCTAACTTAGTTAGCCTTTCGTTGTCAATCCTAATTACCCACGGAGGGGAAATAGAATGATTTGATGCTTTGTACCTTCTCTGTCTTCAGGAAGCACTAAGTCTTTTTTCATCCCCGGGGACAAAGTCGAAGATGAAATAGTAAGTTCACGGCCTACTTACTTCCAATGGTTGTTTTCCTTGCTGTTAGGCCGATTCTTGCAACTTCTGCGCTTTCCCGCTCTTAGCAGCTCAGGCCGGGATTTTAACAAGATAAATAGGAAGCGTCGGGGAGGGCTTTGACAGCAATAGCATAAATCATTCTCAACATCGATCTGAATATGCTATTTAGGCTTGGAAAGCCATCTAGGAGGCATCTTCTTGAAACTATCCTTTCCGTTTATGATGCTGTAATGGCGTGTAAAGAGTAAGATAGAGGAATCAAGCAAGCACGGCTTGTATTCTCAAACTACGTATGATCTTCTTCCTTGTAGTTATGAGTTACGGTGGTTTTTATCCATCCCATAAGGGACTAGGAATCATTTCTCCGGACTTTCTTGCAAACAAATATTCCTTCATTTCGAACTTCTCATTCATAGGTTCACAGGAGGACAGAAATGTATGAAAACTTGCTTGGGTTCTTTAACGGCTTCTATTTCATCCAATGCTTTCAACTAGCAAATCTTACAAAGCTGGGGAAATTGTCAAAACTAATCAATCAGATTGATTAGTGAGTTCCCCCGATCAGTAATGGAAGAAAAGGGCGTTTAGAAAGAGACGAATTCACTCTGGTAAGACCGTATTGAAGTCTCTCTTCTGTCTCATTCAAGGACGGGCCTTTCAAACACACTAAATCATAACTACTAACTATCTACTAAAACTGTAACGCTCAGTCCTTACAGAGAGTTCAGTGGTTCGAAGAGGAAGGAAATAAAGACATGATTTAGCTCCTATCCTAGAACACAAACTCTAACTCTAAATAAAACTACTAGCTGCTTTCCTCAAGAGGAATGGAATCCAAGGGTGTTCTAAGTGAATCACAGGACGTGGGAAGAGATGCTAAAGGTATATGGAACAAAGCATCCAAGACTTCTTAAATGGCTTTCGTCTCAATCACAGCAGGACAGGAAGAAAGAGCCTAAAGATCTGTTATAGGATCCTATTGAGCTGATAAAGTAGTCGATTCTAAGGCATTAGTCACAGACTTCAGGGTGAATCCCCCCGTAGTAAGTCCCTACTAGACCAGAGCTTTTACCCGACCCCCTAGCTTCAAGCTAGCCGTCTTGCTACCTTCTTAGGCTGACGGGATGGTAAGACAATAGCAATAGAAAGGTTAGCAAAGATTTGTAATTGAATCACCGGGTAAGAATCTATTCTAGGCTGCTACTTAGTCAAAGACTTCCCGGTAAGGAAGATTCATTGAATCCTTATCTAAGGGGTAAGAAAAGGGGCTTTCAGAGCCAACTACATTTCCTAACTATGTTACCACAGAGCCAGATACGGGTTTAGGCAGATCCGAGGTATCAGACTTCTTTACTTGTGACTAAGTCTTACTTACCCATGAAAGAAATCCGTTATGGAGGAAGAGACGATCATCTTAAAAGGCTGCTTTGCCTCCCGCTGTAAGGGATTGTAACTAAACCTTATTAGTTGCTCATTCTCCTCCTGCGGCTTCCTCTCTATTTGCAGTTCGAAAAGGCGGTTAAAGACTAATTAGATCGCATTGCCTTCCTGGTGGTCAATCTAAGGAAAAGCACTCAACTGCAACTAATGAGGAAGACGATGATCAGCCTAGAGCTGCCGGCTTGACTAGCTCAGTAGCTATCTGTTGTTCCGTTGCGTATAGTTCATGGTTAGGCCTTTCTAAAGGCCCTATCCGTATACTTCCCAGGCTTAGCAGGGAAGAAGCAGGAGGCTATCTTACCGGACCGGTGTGAAGAGCCCAAAGGGGATGATCCTCAATGGGTTTTATAAGTGATTACCTAGGATCTGTAATTGAATAGGGGGAAATGCCTACATCTAACAGACCTCCGCTAACCCAAGTGAGCATTCAAATATCTGTCCTACATTCATTCGTGAAGGTACTCCTAACGGATTGAAGACCATATCAACAGGTCTTCCATCTTGCAAATAAGGCATATCTTGTTTGTCTAAAGCTCTAATGAAGAAAAAGAATGGTCCTAAGATTGCCTACTTGATCCGGTACTTTATTCTTCCCCTGGAAGGTTTTTCCCGGATTTCTTACTATCTTCGGTACTGCTTTTGAGAAGAATGAATCTCAAGTTTCATCCGGCCGGGTTCGTCTATCCTTTCGATACTGATTTCTCTCTCTGCCGTGAGCGATTGAATTGGAACGTGTTTTCCGCTTGTGGGACCATTTTATCTAACTAAGCCTTCGATTCCTTCCTTCGCAGGGAGTTCCAAAATGAGTAGGGTAAGCTTCCTAAGGGTATGGCTTCTCCGGAGCGACTAAGGACACACCCAATCAAACGATCGGTAAAACGGGTCTCCTTTGGTACAATCTCCTCGGCCGAGTATATCCCGTACGGTTGTTTTCAAAAAGTAGTGCAATCGCATTCTATGAACGAATTCCTTCATAGCCTTCATAGATAGAGTAGAGAGAAATGGGAGAAAGCAGATTAGCCACGTTCTAACGCCATCTTACTATCATAAAAGTTATTTCATTCCAGAGTCTCTGGCTGAGGGATATCTAGTTTAAGTGCCAGTTGCCATTGAGAAAAACAGGCATTTCCCTGCCTGTTTCCTTTGCTGTCGATGCAGGCGAGTTGGGCCTGCCGCTTTCTCAATCGAGAAATGAAAGTGTTCATATAAGCGTACTGAACGATTCTATCTATTACTTACGTCATTTCTTGTCGTCAGTCAGTCTTCATAAAGACAGTTGGCCGAGTCGAGACCCACTGCTCAAGTCTTCCTTTCCCCTTCGAACTTCACTATCTGACTATCGAGAATGAACTCGAATGTTAGAATAGGCTTAAAGAAGACAATTCCCCCTTTATCACTCTCTATCCACGGCCTTTGCTTTTTAAGTTTCTATTCGCCCTCACTCACAGGACGAAAAGACGACATTCTCTTACGGTGAGAACCCACCAGACTCGCCCACATGGCCCATTTCATGGTGAGCCGTAGGAAGGCATCTCACCTCTGGTATTACCAAAGGGCTCCACAAACAGTGCCTACCAAGCACAGGTGAAGGAATGAGGTTCCAATCTCATATGGGAGTTACAGACCCGCAGGGTAAACAGGAGTTCCGCTAAATGATACCGGCGCAAGGTCAGTCAATTCTTTCTTTAATTAGGATAGATCCCTAGTGCCATCGATTTTGCTCTTGGAAGAAGGGAAGTTTCATTTGCAAGAGTAGGCATAAGAGGTCTTGGAGTCGGCATTAGCCCCGTTGTTGGAGGCCCAATAGTAGGTAGTTGTTAAGTAGCTCTTCTTAGTTCGAGTCGGTGCCGGTAGCTGTGAACTCTTCTTTCTCGATGGGAAGAATAGGGTTGGTGTGGCGTAGCCAAGTCAATGGACTTTCCTTTCTTGCTTGAATTTACTTCCTAAACCTCTTCCTGCTCATTGACTATTGGGATAACTTGAATATGACTATGTTAAGGTTTCAGATAACCGCCTCCCATTAGTGATTTCATACCAGTTGAAGGACCCACGAGCCTTCTCATTGAATCCAAGAACTAGAAGGGAGGAGTGAATACCCGGGGATTTGTAATAGGAGCAATTCCGTAGCTACCTTTCAACATATACTTAAAAAAAGAATATCAAATCCTACGCAATCCCAAACTCCTAACATGCCTTTTTAACGCATCTCTAGAAATGAGTTTGGTCAAAGGGTCAGCAACCATTTCATAGGTGGAGATATACTTCATAACCAAATGAAGTGAAGTCGGGTGTCTATGTAAGTATTTTTTCTACCACGGAACTTGAGATCCTTTGCATAAGCTATTGCAGCCGTGTTATCAGAATAGATCACAACGGCTTTATCTTCTATATATGTCCCGGAATATCCAAACTTTGCAAGAATCTCCTTAACCATATAGCCTCCATCACTGCAACTGAGCAGGCTACAAACTCAGATTCCATCATGGATAAGGATTTCCTTCTTTCTTACTACACCACGTAATGGCTCCTCCGCCAAGTATGAAGGTGTAGCCTTATTCAAATAGGGGGTGGGTTTTCTTTCATCCCTATCAGCAGACCCATCTGAATCACTATATCCAGTCAACTGAGATTTCCACGTTCAAGGTCAAAGCTAGTCGAACTAGAGCGGGAAGGATTGCAGCTAAGCTAGTTCATCCGCATCTGTTGTCGTAAGGTCTTGGTCCTTTAACATTAAAGATGGGCCGGAGTTAGCATGTGATTAGTTCGAGGCGCTAGCTTTACTAATTGGAGTAGGAGTGGTGGTACTTACTTTCGTTCTTTGGTGGTTTGTATCCATTCTGCTTTTGTTGAAGGAAGGAATAACGATTGGACTGCTCCCCCTGGCGTTAGGGGCAAATTCTTCACTAACAAGGCTAGCCTAGCGAAGTCACTTCCGGATTCACTTCTTTTTTTTTTGAGTGAAGTGCACACCCGCGTAAATGGATAGAGGCCATCCTATCAGTTCCATCTCGCATTGAGAAACCTGCCATTCGGAGTCAGTCTTTGGGACCGCCCAGCCTAGTAGTTGGTAAAGGTAGAAGGGGTTGGGTCATCGGACCTCCTTCAAAGGTTGGCGAAACGGGTTGCTAGTTGTGTATCGCCGCTCCATAAGTCCAGCCAGAAGAAGGCCATCCCCCTCACCTAAAAATCTCATAGAGTGAGATGGATCACTCAGATCTAGTCTTCATCGACATCCCGCTTGAGGGTCGGTACACTGAGGGTAAGAACGAACGCTTGATAGCTGCTCCAACTAATGGCATAAGTAAAGGTAAGAAATCTCATCTGACGAAGTGGAATTTCCCCTTCGGATCGAACCAAGACTAGTGGCAAACTGGTCATTTCATTTAGAAGAAGAAAGATTGGCACATAGCCAGTTATACCGTATTTCTTCCTGTGTCTGTGTCCTTTTTCGCTCATTGCTCGATTGACTCTAACCCAGAATGCTTTTACTGAATTCCATCATGCACTCCCAAACAATTCTTGCGAGAGGGTCGAAGCATTCCATTCCAGGTGAGCAGAAAGCGAAGTGTGCACGTATCCCAGCCCGAGCAACCAGGGAAAGGTATAGAAGACTAGCGCTTACAGCTCTAGGATGAGCAAATCTCAGCAGGATCAAAACTAGAGTCACTCAGGAATCAAGTCTAAAGGATTATGGTTCTGAAACCTTCTTCCCCGGTGATGAAATTCCTAAATTAGTTGTCTTTCCCGGGAAGTTAGGAGGCAGAGCCTGAAAGCATCCTAAGACTAAAGACCCTACAGCAGCTCTTAAGTCCATTCTTGAAGTTGAAAGCAGGAGAAGCCAGTCATCTTCTACTTCTGACTAAGTTGCAGTCTAATAGGAAGTTAAAGTCTTCGTTAAATCCCATCTAGCTGAAGCAAAGCGAGATCCAGAGTTTACTTCAGGTGAGGCGGGCAAGGCAAATGCGGACCTGACTGAAGGCAGAAGCCCGAAATATGTATTTAGATTATGATTTGACACGCCGTACCTGAGACAGAGAAAGCCGAGGAGAAGTCAGTCTCTTTAGTTACGGAAGCTGGAGCATTGAGAACTCTGAAGCCGGAGCAAGTTGTTCTATTATCTATTAGAAGTTAGACTCCAGTACTTAGCTTGATAAGTCTGCCGCATAGTAAGTTGTTACAAGCCAGGCAGGTAAATGGGCTTGCTCTTTGATTTGAAAGGATAATCAGATCCTGTAGCAGTTATAGGAGAAGGAGTAGCATCGAATCTTTCCGCTTCTTCACTGCACTCGTCTATAGAGGAAATAGAATCTTTATGGCTTTCGGAGATTCACTTTGCCTTCACTGACTATGACTCAATGGAAAACCCAGTTTTCGAAGTTAATGTGGGAAATTACACATTCTTACCTAAAGAGGAATTCAAATTGCCTAAAAGCACAACTGAAATCAAGTCTCTCTATTGAGCTCAAACCCCCGATGAACCCTTCACTGAGGAAAGCAAGCGTAAGAAAGAAGAAAATAACCCTTGGCCTAAAGTCCGGGAAAAAGCTAGCATGATTGTAGCAATCCCCGAAGCAAGGAAATCCGTCTTAGTGCCTTCCTTCTTTAAACCAAAAGGCATCACTGTGTAATAGTTGTTACCTTTCGGAGTTCAGAAGGCAGTCTTTTCCGCATCCACAGGGTTCATCTTGATTTGGTTATAGCCGCTATACTCATCCATGAATGAGAACATCTCATGCCCAGCTGTTGCGTCTATGAGCAGATCAAAGGGAAGTCATCTTTCGGACAAGCTTTGCTAATCCGTGGACTAAGGGATGTAGGCCTAGGAAAACTGGAAATCAAGTTCTCGGCGGGAAGGGAAGCCCAAGCAGCTATACTGGTATGGGTAGGCTTTCCACTCGCTTAGCTCGCCACTGGCGTGGATCGGCGTATCTGGTTCGACTAGGGCGCTTGAGAGCGAAAACACTTCCCCAGTTTAGATCGATTTTTTAAGCCCTGCTGGCTGTGAAAACATCGCCCACGCAATGTAACGAACATGGGCAATGAAGGAAGTATCGATAGTAGCATCAGAAACATCGCTGGTTTCATTACTGTGGTAGACCAAACCTATCGCTTCGGGTCGAAGCCAGGTTTCATTCGAGAGGACTTAGTCTCGTTCCCATAGTTGCCCCCCAGAAACTGGGTTCCCTGTACTACCAAAAACCAGAGGCCCAATTCCCGAGGCATAGCCAAGCAAGACCCCACGGCTCAGTAGGGGGGACAATAGCAAGAAATCCCTTAGCTCGGCAATATGCTTTTGGTTGACCTGTGCCTGTTTGAATCTCTAGGTTCCGAGTGAATATCGCTCATTTCGAGCATTTAGACCAGAGAGCCCCGAACGGGATATGGTCAAAATCAAGTTGCGAGTAGGGCGGTAAGGAGACGGGGGGAAAGGCAAAGCTTAGGACTTACCCGGAGCGGAGAGAAAGCAGATATAGAAGAAGAAAGAAAAGACTTAAAAAGAAACTCCAGGAAAGGCAATTTTTCGAGATGATGCCCTTAGAACTCCAACCTTTATCCAACCAACTGGACCTCAATCTAGAACTCCTACTTGATATTAAGCTTTCGCCCCCTCGATTCAAAAAGGTACTAGGCGGGATGTAAGAGATTCAGAGATTGCATTTCTATTTATCCTTACCACATTCAATTAAAAGGAACTTCAAGGAGGACTACTTTCAAACTAGTTTTTCCTCGCCTTGATGGATTTGACTTTCCCAGCTTATTACTAGCACACTCAAAGAGGGGAATACATATGACTAAAAGCCTAAAAAAAATATCCACCACTTAGGAAAAGCACTAGTCGAGGCACTGGGATATAGGGGAAAGACTCCATTTTTGGTAGGGTTTCCTAACGTTCAACCGAGAATCTAACCTATCAACAGAAAAAACAAGCGGGGTTGATTCATTTGCAACAGGTACTCGTATTTTTACGGGTAGTAAAAGGGGTTCACTCTTCTCCTTAACTTCAGAGTTTTCGTAGCTTTCTTTCACTCCTGGTAATCATACTAAAAGGCTAGCTCGATAAAAGAAAGGGATATTTAAGGGGCTATTTTATCATGCTTTCTAACTGGCTTACTTACTCACCTCCTTTAATACAGCGGTTTACGCGAGAAGGGACAAGGCAGGATGGATGGCCTAGGAACTATGCAACTACAACCTACTAGCAGGACCCTATTCGCGCTCGCTTAGATCAGCATTCAAGGGACGAAATTACTAAAAGTAGTATTAAGAAGCCAGGGACTTCTGATACAATTCCAAAAGGCACTACTGCTACAATAGCAGCAAGGACGAAGTAAGGGAGAATAACGACTCTCGGGTCTTGACCGAATAGGGCAGCCTTTCTGCAATCGATACGCTCGCCCCTTTTGATATAATGAAGCCTTTCTTTCCGTGCAGTGTGATCGAGTTCTTTCCTTTCTTTCTTTTGAGGAATAGCTGGAAGAGAAAGAAGGATCACAACGACCGACGTAATTGATTTAACATTCTGGTTAGGTTTCATCAGCCTGGTTAGAGGTTTGCCTGGAATCAGTATCGTTAATTGGCTATTCATTTTCTCTATAGAAATAAGGCCTCTTCAATCGATCTTCTATAGGGAGCAATCAAAAGGATTAAAGCAAAGAAGCAAGAAAAGAGATAAGCGTTAGAAGGAGGTAGAGATGCCAGTACCAGTTCATGCTTGTCAAATTTCTCGAGTGATAAAACACCCATAATCACAGGATCCTTTTTTACACATCCATCCCCTTTCCTCTTAATAGGAAGCATTGATGGAGGGGTTATTTCCCTCGCATTACAGGTTCAACCCTCACTCTCTCCCTTACGCTGTGCTCTACCTCTCCAGGGGCTAGTTTCAAGTTCGATCATAGACGCAAGCAATCTAGCAAGCCTGCCCTCCTTTCTTTTTTGCAACTGGAATAGAGGGACGGTTTGCTACTTCCGAATCCGGGAAGTCCTTCTCGAAAGAGTCATCTAAGGCTTTTCGACTTCAATTTGCCTTTAAGCCGGCCTTCTTCGAGTGAGGACTTGCTCGGTTCTCTCACTACCTGAAATCCGTATCTTATAGAATATGGATCTGGGCATTTCCCTTAAGATAAGATCCAGCGCCTGCAGAAGTCAAGTGATAGGAGAAGCTGCTGGTGGGAAATCTCTATTCATCACACCCCTCTCACCCGAGCCTCCTGGAAAGACCCTTGGTCTCCAATCTGCGGATGAGGGGATTTCCCGAGGACTTTTTTACTTTAATGGTTTTGAGAAAACTTGTCTTCTAGTCATTCTAACCAACTCTCCACTGATAGTCATCCAACCTCATTCTCGTGCTTCAAATGAAAGCCTTTTTCTTTGCCATTCCAGAATTGGTTTTGTGGATTTCTGGCAAGTGAGATCTTATGTGGACCAGTGCGTGAAAGCAATTAAAACAAAAGCACCTAATGACAAATCAAATTAGGATATATAAAGAGAGCCGGGATTAGGCCCTCGCGGTAGACTTTTGGGGCGCATTCCGCCAGTAGTGATCGACTAGGAAAGAGATCTTGGGAATCCCTTTTTTGGCCTTTCACAAGCCTTAAGTGAATCGAAGAGATTTTGGATTCACTTTGGTAGCTGCTGTTTTATTTATATTCATTCCGGATTCACAAGAATTTGCAGGGCAGCACGGATATAGGACTCACAGGTGTCTGCTGGCTGTTTATTTTGCCCAGTATTATCCGGCACATATAGAAAGATAGGAACAAAGACTGAATTGAAGGCCGCAGCACATACCATAAATATCATCCCCAATTTCGGACCTATGCAGAGGAGATGGAAGTGGCACTCAGACCAGAAGGTAAGGAAAAAACCTTGATATATACGAATGTCCTTTCCTCCTTACAAAAAGAAGAAGCAACTACCTGCAGGTAGAATCCAATTGAAGACTGATGGGTGTGCAAAACAAAAGGAAGCCTGGCCCTCCTGGGATTGGAGGGATTGCAAGAGATGACCAAGGCGGATGGTTATTTTGTTTTTGTGGGCACATGTCAAAAGTTTCAGTTTAGCTGCTAAACTTTGGGCAATAGAAAGACGATTAATGCTGTTGAAGGTTATGAAATAAAAGATGGCATCCTTGAAACTGATTCTGCAGAAGCTCTAAGTCTGATTACAAATGCTGAGATTGAGGATCACCCGTGAAGAGCTATGCTTTAAGACTGCGCAGATCAAACAACTCACAGTGACCCCTGTTCACAGCCTTTGCCAAGGCAACTTTTGTGCAGACTTCCTAGCCAACAATGATAGACCTATCATACATTTGTAACTAACTACTGAAGGAAGCAGATCGATCGAACCTATAGTTAGTCCTCTTTCGATCGATTTCTTTCTCTTGACTCTTGAGGATCTTGATCGGCTAGGCTCCTATGTCTTCTTCCGAACAGTTCTAGAAAAAGGCTTGGCCTATTTCCAATTCTTTTTGCCCGAGAGCTTGTTTGTGGGGGCTCATGTCCGTATTTCTGTACTTGAATTACATCCAACCTTCCTCTATATGCTCTTCTCTTAATCCTTTTTTCTTGTTTTCTAAGCAGGGGTTGGAAGCTACGCTAGCTACTCTAGTACATTCGCTGTCCTCTGGCAGCACAATGCCAATTCAGCCTTAAAGCCAGAATCTAGTGGTGGTTCCTTACCCTTACAGAAGAGCTGAAGCGGGGGTGAAGGGGCCTTTCGCTCGGTCTTTAAAGCCTGGCTTTGCTTTGAGTAGGAGCCTATCTCGGAATCAATGAGTCAATCAATGTCCGGCTTCAGACCTGGGACTGGGGTGTATTGGGAAGTTCGTCTAGCTAATTAGGTAGGTCGTCAAGCCTTTGTCTTTCTGCCAACCTGCGAGCTTAGGCATTTTCGTTGAAAGAGGAAAGATAAAGGAATTAATTCCCCGCTCCCTTTACTAGGTTGGGCTTACGAAAAGGTTTTCCAAACACCAGACATTGGTAAAATAATCGTAAGACTTGGGCCATCATACGGACAAGCTTCGGATTAGGATTCTGATCGGGTTACCTTCAGGTGCTCCTTATTATATTAATAGTGACACGTGAGAGATCTTACCTTTATACCCTACGGTATACAAAAGGAACTACTCCCATATTGTCACTCTGATTCTCCCTTGCAGTAGCGACACAGCCAGCACAACGAAGTCGAAGAGAGAAAGTCCTATCTTTCGAGTTACTAAGCATCTCGATCTAGTAAAATAGCAAAAAACTTGGGGGAAATCTTCCTGAATAGCTAAAGCCAAAGAAAGACCAGTAATGACATACTATACTCTACAACGAGTAGAAAAGAAAGAGCCTTCTCTCATTACACGCACGGATTTAGCACTTTTCACCGACAGAACAGGCTAGGAGGTATAGCTTGGATTCGGATTATAAGATGGATAGACATAGACACAGGCCTTACTTCTTACTCTTACGCTGCTCTTCGCGAATCCCAGCATACCCCCTTTCGGTGCACTTATTGTAGAGCTCATTTCCCGCTTTATCAATAGAGAAAGGAAACTGCCTATCACTTACGTCATTTCTACAGTGCCGTCATCCTTCTTCCCGGTTCATCTACTGGAAGAGCGAAAAAGCTATATGTCGTTCTCTTTGGCCCTAGAGGCAATTCAACGGATTATCTGTCTCCGGTCGGGCTTCTATCAACAAAAGAGAAATCGTAAGAATCTAATAATCAGACTTTCGAACTTCTCATTCTCTGGTCGTGCTTTCCTAACAAAGTCCCCTGTAATTTCCTACTAGATAGACCTTCTCTAGCTTCCTGCTACCCTATCCTACTGGCTTGCATTTCTGCCAATGCTAGCTTCTTCTTCTTAGGCTGAAGGGCTTGTAACAAGAACAATAGAAAGAGGAGTGAAGTGCCCGGGGAAGATCAGCCTAGGGAATAGCCCGGAGGAGTTGATTCAATAGTCAGTTCACGGGGAAGAGAATGGAATCCCAGGGTTCTTTTCTTTCGTTACGCTTGTTCGATCTTCCATTTTTAGCTGCATTACGGGCGTTAAAAAAGACTTAGATCGACTTGTTTTCTCCTCGCTTTTGTTCAATTATAAATAAATAACAAACCACGACATTCATTTGCCTCTATTTCCACCCCGAAAAGAGCTCTTTCTCGGCATCCTACATCCTATATTAAGTCAGCAGCTAGTTTTACCGGAATAGGAATAAACGATGCAATTGAATCTGTTGGAGGAAGGTCATATATGACAATAGACGGAATTCGTTTGAGTAAAAATATCCCCTTTGTTGAGTCGACTGTTCATGCTTTGGTGGGACCAAGAAGAATTGCTCTTGTTCTCGGACCAGGAAGTGATTGCATTGATGCCGGGAATACACACTCTCTCTTTCTCTTTGAAGGAATCCGCATTCCAGGCTCTCGACCGGGTCATGGCATTGTTCTGGAGTGGAGCGAGTTCAGTTCCCCGAGGGGGGAGAATAGGCAGCTGTTAGAGTAGCGGTGGGGAACTCCCCCTGTTCTTCCAGGTTAGAAGGTACTCTTAGAGAGGACAGGAAGCAGAAGAGAAGCTAACTCGGGAGTAAAGGATGACAGATTTAGGGAGGGGGACTGAGTGAAACTCCGGGTCTTGATGCCCTAAGGGATAAAAAAAAAGATACCCTTAAGAACCTGAAGAGAGAGGGGCGAGTTTACGAGCGGCATTCGATCCTTAAGTAGGGAAGGTTAGGAGTGAAGCTCGGCTATGAACAAGCAGATAGGATAAGTTTTTCTAAGAGTAATAAGCAATCTCTAGCTTTCAACTTTCGACAATGACTTCTCAAATGGCATAAACCAAAGCTAAGGTTATTTATAAAGGGAGTTTCAAACAGGCTTCGCGCCTTCCCTTAAGAACCTCAATTTCAATCGAGCTACTTGCATCAAAGCCCATCATCAACATCACTGGGGAGAGATTGGAGAGAATGTTGCCTGAACCATTTCCTTTCTTATAAGGTTTTGAGTTGGTTTAAGTAAGTTTGCTTCTGGAGAGAGAGGATCTCTAAGAGAAGCTAATAGCTCTAAGTCGTTCGCTAAAGCGAGTTCAGTGGGACTGAAGGCTGTTAACTCGATTACCGGGGTTGTTTTCTTCTTTTATTCTCTTCCTACCCTTTCTTTGAACCTTGTCAATGATCGAACTTAAAGATATGAACTGAGTGCCATTTGATGAGTAACTGAGAACAAGGGGGAGGGATATGGAAAGGATGAAGTAATGAAAGACGAAGTCATTGCTAGTAGTAACGACTTGTCACGATCCATTGGTTCATATAAAATCCATGTCCTAGGTGTATCAAAAAACATTCTTTTCGCTAAGCGTATATAATAAAATAGAGTGAAAGGTCCACATATTATATTATATTATTAGTTCGTATCCTTCCCATACCATTCCTTCTTTATAACCTTCGCATTATAGCCTTCGCGGTCAAGCTCCCGTATTAGGGCTTTAGCTTCGCTGTAATATTTACTTCGTAATTCATTCGTCTTTAGATCGCTCAGAATTTCCGGAAGTTTTTCTAGACCATAGTTCTCCCCAAAATCTTCGATAATATGGGCCGTACGCTCAGGCGCAAGGGGCCTCATATTCTCTCTTGCTCTCAAAATTGAGATTTGATCTTGGAGTTCATTTTCGATAGCTGATAGGTTTTTTAGTAGCCAGTCATCGGCTTTTTTCCAAAGAAGCTCTTCTTCCCCTTGTGATAACCCTTTGGGTTGAGGCTGTGATGGGCCAGACACATCCTCGGGAGCGCGCCGCGAATCCCCCCCTTGCCTTACTGAGGAGGGGCCCGCCTCATCTCTGTTCGGCACTTGGCCTACGTTCGTAGCTTCCGAGTGGGATGCTTTAACATCTTGGGAAAGGGGATTCACTTCACCACCCGAACCAGAAACCGAAGAAGCCCCGATAACGACCGTTACAAGATCTTCAAATACAAAACCAATACTAGAATATAGATAGACACGAAGACTATAGCAAAAGAGGGATGCCAAACAAATACGAATCATATATACTACTTGAGAGTTACACATTTTAGGGAAATGGACGTTTACACAACACAGGAGGAAAAAGGCACAAATGAGATGAATAGAATTCGGCATTCCTATCATTCTAAATAAAGAATGGGCCGAGATCAAAGTTAGCACTGGAACTAGAAGGCCTGTGATAGGCATGGCTTTCTTTTTTTTTTACTACTTTACTTGTGACGACCTACGCGGTTGTTCGTATTTCATTTTCCCCTTTCTTCGAAAGCACTCACTGAGTTACTTAGATCCACAGTACTAAAGCTGCTCCCTCTCCCAATCGTGGATGCGGACACTTAATTCATCATGGAGTTTGGAATCCCTATGGATTCACTCTTCCTTTTGAGCTAGGGCCAACCGCTATGAGCTGAAAACAAACCCTTTCATTCAGGAGGAGTGGGAAATTCATTCTATGACTAGGATTCTATCTCGCTTTTATTCAATTATAAAAAAATAACAAAAAAGAAAGTTTGATGGAGATTTGTAGCATCATTCAAGTAAATACAGATTGAGATCGTAGAAACATGAGCTTGTGATATAGCTACGCCTAATTCCAGACCGGTTAATGCAAGAACTAAACATAAAGGACCAAGATCTCCTATGAAATAGAAAAGATCATTCATACATAGCATAGTCCAAGCGGACCCACTTAAAATCTTTACTGAACTATGACCGGCCATCATATTAGCAAATAAACGTATTCCTGAGCTTAATGCGCGAAAACTATGAGGGATTAGCTCAAGGAGTACTAAAAAAGGTGCTAACGGCAGTGGGACTCCTGCGGGTAATGAGAAGCTTAAAAAATGAAGCCCATTTCTTTGAAATCCCACTAGAGTAATGCCAATAAAAATGGAAAATGAGAGACCCAAAGTAATGAGAAAATGACTTGTAACTGTGAAGCTATAAGGTATCATACCCTGGAGATTACAAAATAACGAAAAAGTAAAAGTGACCGAGATGCAAGGGAAAAACTTTTGTTTCACATTTCCGGAAAGACCACCTATTTGTTCGTTTACCAGGTTCGGCACGAAATCATAAATAAGCTCTACCAAGGATTGCCAAGCATTTGGTACTGACTTTCCTCCGCCCTTTTTAGTAACCAAATGAAACAGCAGGAAGACCAAACCGAGAGTTAGCAGCATAAAGAAAGCGGGATTTGTGAATGAGATATACAAGTATCCTACCCTCATATCAAGAAATGACTTAATGGCAAATTGATCAAGGGGGCTGTGGGGAACATCTTGCGCTAGATCCAGGGCATCCTTAACAGGAGAACCCGAAGGCGAAGAAGGGTCAGATGGGCCGTGGGTGGGACCAATAGGCCGTTCCCACGGGGTTATCACCAACCCGTCTTTCCAAGTTATTTTAAATGTCATGGGCTTCTGTAATCTTTCATTTATCTGGATAATCCTATAAGCGTGCCAAGTGTTTACGCTTACGTAAAAACAGAAGCAAAAGCCAAGCACAAAAACTGAAAAAATCTCTGACATGGTCTTGATTGAGAAAAAATGATTCCCTCCATACAGACTGAACCAGGTATGGTTAAAAGCAAGCCCGCAGGACTTATGTTTGACTATAGATTGTTTGTTGTAAATCGCCAGTTGGGTTTACCAACCAAGAAAGACATGGGAAAAGAAAGAAAGATGCACAAAGGAAACTGGAAAGCAGAGCCATTTCAACTACCCGCTCTAATCGAAAGACCTAGCGAAGTGAATGACTTGATCGATCATACTGTACTAGATAGACCATAATCATTTCATACGCCATTTTAGGATCTGGTCTGATCCCTAGTGTTAGCTCTAGCTCCTCCTAACCTAACCTTTTCTTGCGACTTTCTTTCCTTTTGGAAAGGTGGTCATAGAATCGAATTCCGGGCAAATTACTGCGAACGATGATATATGCTTCTTCAAGTCTCATCGTCGGTTTTGGCACTGAGATGATATCTCGTTGTGGAAATCTCGTTGAAGTTGATCTTACCCCGGAACTATAGAAGAGAATAGGAACGGGAATCCCCGGCTTTCTAACTTAGTTAGCCTTTCGTTGTCAATCCTAATTACCCACGGAGGGGAAATAGAATGATTTGATGCTTTGTACCTTCTCTGTCTTCAGGAAGCACTAAGTCTTTTTTCATCCCCGGGGACAAAGTCGAAGATGAAATAGTAAGTTCACGGCCTACTTACTTCCAATGGTTGTTTTCCTTGCTGTTAGGCCGATTCTTGCAACTTCTGCGCTTTCCCGCTCTTAGCAGCTCAGGCCGGGATTTTAACAAGATAAATAGGAAGCGTCGGGGAGGGCTTTGACAGCAATAGCATAAATCATTCTCAACATCGATCTGAATATGCTATTTAGGCTTGGAAAGCCATCTAGGAGGCATCTTCTTGAAACTATCCTTTCCGTTTATGATGCTGTAATGGCGTGTAAAGAGTAAGATAGAGGAATCAAGCAAGCACGGCTTGTATTCTCAAACTACGTATGATCTTCTTCCTTGTAGTTATGAGTTACGGTGGTTTTTATCCATCCCATAAGGGACTAGGAATCATTTCTCCGGACTTTCTTGCAAACAAATATTCCTTCATTTCGAACTTCTCATTCATAGGTTCACAGGAGGACAGAAATGTATGAAAACTTGCTTGGGTTCTTTAACGGCTTCTATTTCATCCAATGCTTTCAACTAGCAAATCTTACAAAGCTGGGGAAATTGTCAAAACTAATCAATCAGATTGATTAGTGAGTTCCCCCGATCAGTAATGGAAGAAAAGGGCGTTTAGAAAGAGACGAATTCACTCTGGTAAGACCGTATTGAAGTCTCTCTTCTGTCTCATTCAAGGACGGGCCTTTCAAACACACTAAATCATAACTACTAACTATCTACTAAAACTGTAACGCTCAGTCCTTACAGAGAGTTCAGTGGTTCGAAGAGGAAGGAAATAAAGACATGATTTAGCTCCTATCCTAGAACACAAACTCTAACTCTAAATAAAACTACTAGCTGCTTTCCTCAAGAGGAATGGAATCCAAGGGTGTTCTAAGTGAATCACAAGACGTGGGAAGAGATGCTAAAGGTATATGGAACGAAGCATCCAAGACTTCTTAAATGGCTTTCGTCTCAATCACAGCAGGACAGGAAGAAAGAGCCTAAAGATCTGTTATAGGATCCTATTGAGCTGATAAAGTAGTCGATTCTAAGGCATTAGTCACAGACTTCAGGGTGAATCCCCCCGTAGTAAGTCCCTACTAGACCAGAGCTTTTACCCGACCCCCTAGCTTCAAGCTAGCCGTCTTGCTACCTTCTTAGGCTGACGGGATGGTAAGACAATAGCAATAGAAAGGTTAGCAAAGATTTGTAATTGAATCACCGGGTAAGAATCTATTCTAGGCTGCTACTTAGTCAAAGACTTCCCGGTAAGGAAGATTCATTGAATCCTTATCTAAGGGGTAAGAAAAGGGGCTTTCAGAGCCAACTGCATTTCCTAACTATGTTACCACAGAGCCAGATACGGGTTTAGGCAGATCCGAGGTATCAGACTTCTTTACTTGTGACTAAGTCTTACTTACCCATGAAAGAAATCCGTTATGGAGGAAGAGACGATCATCTTAAAAGGCTGCTTTGCCTCCCGCTGTAAGGGATTGTAACTAAACCTTATTAGTTGCTCATTCTCCTCCTGCGGCTTCCTCTCTATTTGCAGTTCGAAAAGGCGGTTAAAGACTAATTAGATCGCATTGCCTTCCTGGTGGTCAATCTAAGGAAAAGCACTCAACTGCAACTAATGAGGAAGACGATGATCAGCCTAGAGCTGCCGGCTTGACTAGCTCAGTAGCTATCTGTTGTTCCGTTGCGTATAGTTCATGGTTAGGCCTTTCTAAAGGCCCTATCCGTATACTTCCCAGGCTTAGCAGGGAAGAAGCAGGAGGCTATCTTACCGGACCGGTGTGAAGAGCCCAAAGGGGATGATCCTCAATGGGTTTTATAAGTGATTACCTAGGATCTGTAATTGAATAGGGGGAAATGCCTACATCTAACAGACCTCCCGCTAACCCAAGTGAGCATTCAAATATCTGTCCTACATTCATTCGTGAAGGTACTCCTAACGGATTGAAGACCATATCAACAGGTCTTCCATCTTGCAAATAAGGCATATCTTGTTTGTCTAAAGCTCTAATGAAGAAAAAGAATGGTCCTAAGATTGCCTACTTGATCCGGTACTTTATTCTTCCCCTGGAAGGTTTTTCCCGGATTTCTTACTATCTTCGGTACTGCTTTTGAGAAGAATGAATCTCAAGTTTCATCCGGCCGGGTTCGTCTATCCTTTCGATACTGATTTCTCTCTCTGCCGTGAGCGATTGAATTGGAACGTGTTTTCCGCTTGTGGGACCATTTTATCTAACTAAGCCTTCGATTCCTTCCTTCGCAGGGAGTTCCAAAATGAGTAGGGTAAGCTTCCTAAGGGTATGGCTTCTCCGGAGCGACTAAGGACACACCCAATCAAACGATCGGTAAAACGGGTCTCCTTTGGTACAATCTCCTCGGCCGAGTATATCCCGTACGGTTGTTTTCAAAAAGTAGTGCAATCGCATTCTATGAACGAATTCCTTCATAGCCTTCATAGATAGAGTAGAGAGAAATGGGAGAAAGCAGATTAGCCACGTTCTAACGCCATCTTACTATCATAAAATTTATTTCATTCCAGAGTCTCTGGCTGAGGGATATCTAGTTTAAGTGCCAGTTGCCATTGAGAAAAACAGGCATTTCCCTGCCTGTTTCCTTTGCTGTCGATGCAGGCGAGTTGGGCCTGCCGCTTTCTCAATCGAGAAATGAAAGTGTTCATATAAGCGTACTGAACGATTCTATCTATTACTTATGTCATTTCTTGTCGTCAGTCAGTCTTCATAAAGACAGTTGGCCGAGTCGAGACCCACTGCTCAAGTCTTCCTTTCCCCTTCGAACTTCACTATCTGACTATCGAGAATGAACTCGAATGTTAGAATAGGCTTAAAGAAGACAATTCCCCCTTTATCACTCTCTATCCACGGCCTTTGCTTTTTAAGTTTCTATTCGCCCTCACTCACAGGACGAAAAGACGACATTCTCTTACGGTGAGAACCCACCAGACTCGCCCACATGGCCCATTTCATGGTGAGCCGTAGGAAGGCATCTCACCTCTGGTATTACCAAAGGGCTCCACAAACAGTGCCTACCAAGCACAGGTGAAGGAATGAGGTTCCAATCTCATATGGGAGTTACAGACCCGCAGGGTAAACAGGAGTTCCGCTAAATGATACCGGCGCAAGGTCAGTCAATTCTTTCTTTAATTAGGATAGATCCCTAGTGCCATCGATTTTGCTCTTGGAAGAAGGGAAGTTTCATTTGCAAGAGTAGGCATAAGAGGTCTTGGAGTCGGCATTAGCCCCGTTGTTGGAGGCCCAATAGTAGGTAGTTGTTAAGTAGCTCTTCTTAGTTCGAGTCGGTGCCGGTAGCTGTGAACTCTTCTTTCTCGATGGGAAGAATAGGGTTGGTGTGGCGTAGCCAAGTCAATGGACTTTCCTTTCTTGCTTGAATTTACTTCCTAAACCTCTTCCTGCTCATTGACTATTGGGATAACTTGAATATGACTATGTTAAGGTTTCAGATAACCGCCTCCCATTAGTGATTTCATACCAGTTGAAGGACCCACGAGCCTTCTCATTGAATCCAAGAACTAGAAGGGAGGAGTGAATACCCGGGGATTTGTAATAGGAGCAATTCCGTAGCTACCTTTCAACATATACTTAAAAAAAGAATATCAAATCCTACGCAATCCCAAACTCCTAACATGCCTTTTTAACGCATCTCTAGAAATGAGTTTGGTCAAAGGGTCAGCAACCATTTCATAGGTGGAGATATACTTCATAACCAAATGAAGTGAAGTCGGGTGTCTATGTAAGTATTTTTTCTACCACGGAACTTGAGATCCTTTGCATAAGCTATTGCAGCCGTGTTATCAGAATAGATCACAACGGCTTTATCTTCTATATATGTCCCAGAATATCCAAACTTTGCAAGAATCTCCTTAACCATATAGCCTCCATCACTGCAACTGAGCAGGCTACAAACTCAGATTCCATCATGGATAAGGATTTCCTTCTTTCTTACTACACCACGTAATGGCTCCTCCGCCAAGTATGAAGGTGTAGCCTTATTCAAATAGGGGGTGGGTTTTCTTTCATCCCTATCAGCAGACCCATCTGAATCACTATATCCAGTCAACTGAGATTTCCACGTTCAAGGTCAAAGCTAGTCGAACTAGAGCGGGAAGGATTGCAGCTAAGCTAGTTCATCCGCATCTGTTGTCGTAAGGTCTTGGTCCTTTAACATTAAAGATGGGCCGGAGTTAGCATGTGATTAGTTCGAGGCGCTAGCTTTACTAATTGGAGTAGGAGTGGTGGTACTTACTTTCGTTCTTTGGTGGTTTGTATCCATTCTGCTTTTGTTGAAGGAAGGAATAACGATTGGACTGCTCCCCCTGGCGTTAGGGGCAAATTCTTCACTAACAAGGCTAGCCTAGCGAAGTCACTTCCGGATTCACTTCTTTTTTTTTTGAGTGAAGTGCACACCCGCGTAAATGGATAGAGGCCATCCTATCAGTTCCATCTCGCATTGAGAAACCTGCCATTCGGAGTCAGTCTTTGGGACCGCCCAGCCTAGTAGTTGGTAAAGGTAGAAGGGGTTGGGTCATCGGACCTCCTTCAAAGGTTGGCGAAACGGGTTGCTAGTTGTGTATCGCCGCTCCATAAGTCCAGCCAGAAGAAGGCCATCCCCCTCACCTAAAAATCTCATAGAGTGAGATGGATCACTCAGATCTAGTCTTCATCGACATCCCGCTTGAGGGTCGGTACACTGAGGGTAAGAACGAACGCTTGATAGCTGCTCCAACTAATGGCATAAGTAAAGGTAAGAAATCTCATCTGACGAAGTGGAATTTCCCCTTCGGATCGAACCAAGACTAGTGGCAAACTGGTCATTTCATTTAGAAGAAGAAAGATTGGCACATAGCCAGTTATACCGTATTTCTTCCTGTGTCTGTGTCCTTTTTCGCTCATTGCTCGATTGACTCTAACCCAGAATGCTTTTACTGAATTCCATCATGCACTCCCAAACAATTCTTGCGAGAGGGTCGAAGCATTCCATTCCAGGTGAGCAGAAAGCGAAGTGTGCACGTATCCCAGCCCGAGCAACCAGGGAAAGGTATAGAAGACTAGCGCTTACAGCTCTAGGATGAGCAAATCTCAGCAGGATCAAAACTAGAGTCACTCAGGAATCAAGTCTAAAGGATTATGGTTCTGAAACCTTCTTCCCCGGTGATGAAATTCCTAAATTAGTTGTCTTTCCCGGGAAGTTAGGAGGCAGAGCCTGAAAGCATCCTAAGACTAAAGACCCTACAGCAGCTCTTAAGTCCATTCTTGAAGTTGAAAGCAGGAGAAGCCAGTCATCTTCTACTTCTGACTAAGTTGCAGTCTAATAGGAAGTTAAAGTCTTCGTTAAATCCCATCTAGCTGAAGCAAAGCGAGATCCAGAGTTTACTTCAGGTGAGGCGGGCAAGGCAAATGCGGACCTGACTGAAGGCAGAAGCCCGAAATATGTATTTAGATTATGATTTGACACGCCGTACCTGAGACAGAGAAAGCCGAGGAGAAGTCAGTCTCTTTAGTTACGGAAGCTGGAGCATTGAGAACTCTGAAGCCGGAGCAAGTTGTTCTATTATCTATTAGAAGTTAGACTCCAGTACTTAGCTTGATAAGTCTGCCGCATAGTAAGTTGTTACAAGCCAGGCAGGTAAATGGGCTTGCTCTTTGATTTGAAAGGATAATCAGATCCTGTAGCAGTTATAGGAGAAGGAGTAGCATCGAATCTTTCCGCTTCTTCACTGCACTCGTCTATAGAGGAAATAGAATCTTTATGGCTTTCGGAGATTCACTTTGCCTTCACTGACTATGACTCAATGGAAAACCCAGTTTTCGAAGTTAATGTGGGAAATTACACATTCTTACCTAAAGAGGAATTCAAATTGCCTAAAAGCACAACTGAAATCAAGTCTCTCTATTGAGCTCAAACCCCCGATGAACCCTTCACTGAGGAAAGCAAGCGTAAGAAAGAAGAAAATAACCCTTGGCCTAAAGTCCGGGAAAAAGCTAGCATGATTGTAGCAATCCCCGAAGCAAGGAAATCCGTCTTAGTGCCTTCCTTCTTTAAACCAAAAGGCATCACTGTGTAATAGTTGTTACCTTTCGGAGTTCAGAAGGCAGTCTTTTCCGCATCCACAGGGTTCATCTTGATTTGGTTATAGCCGCTATACTCATCCATGAATGAGAACATCTCATGCCCAGCTGTTGCGTCTATGAGCAGATCAAAGGGAAGTCATCTTTCGGACAAGCTTTGCTAATCCGTGGACTAAGGGATGTAGGCCTAGGAAAACTGGAAATCAAGTTCTCGGGGGAAGGGAAGCCCAAGCAGCTATACTGGTATGGGTAGGCTTTCCACTCGCTTAGCTCGCCACTGGCGTGGATCGGCGTATCTGGTTCGACTAGGGCGCTTGAGAGCGAAAACACTTCCCCAGTTTAGATCGATTTTTTAAGCCCTGCTGGCTGTGAAAACATCGCCCACGCAATGTAACGAACATGGGCAATGAAGGAAGTATCGATAGTAGCATCAGAAACATCGCTGGTTTCATTACTGTGGTAGACCAAACCTATCGCTTCGGGTCGAAGCCAGGTTTCATTCGAGAGGACTTAGTCTCGTTCCCATAGTTGCCCCCCAGAAACTGGGTTCCCTGTACTACCAAAAACCAGAGGCCCAATTCCCGAGGCATAGCCAAGCAAGACCCCACGGCTCAGTAGGGGGGACAATAGCAAGAAATCCCTTAGCTTGGCAATATGCTTTTGGTTGACCTGTGCCTGTTTGAATCTCTAGGTTCCGAGTGAATATCGCTCATTTCGAGCATTTAGACCAGAGAGCCCCGAACGGGATATGGTCAAAATCAAGTTGCGAGTAGGGCGGTAAGGAGACGGGGGGAAAGGCAAAGCTTAGGACTTGCCCGGAGCGGAGAGAAAGCAGATATAGAAGAAGAAAGAAAAGACTTAAAAAGAAACTCCAGGAAAGGCAATTTTTCGAGATGATGCCCTTAGAACTCCAACCTTTATCCAACCAACTGGACCTCAATCCAGAACTCCTACTTGATATTAAGCTTTCGCCCCCTCGATTCAAAAAGGTACTAGGCGGGATGTAAGAGATTCAGAGATTGCATTTCTATTTATCCTTACCACATTCAATTAAAAGGAACTTCAAGAAGGACTACTTTCAAACTAGTTTTTCCTCGCCTTGATGGATTTGACTTTCCCAGCTTATTACTAGCACACTCAAAGAGGGGAATACATATGACTAAAAGCCTAAAAAAAATATCCACCACTTAGGAAAAGCACTAGTCGAGGCACTGGGATATAGGGGAAAGACTCCATTTTTGGTAGGGTTTCCTAACGTTCAACCGAGAATCTAACCTATCAACAGAAAAAACAAGCGGGGTTGATTCATTTGCAACAGGTACTCGTATTTTTACGGGTAGTAAAAGGGGTTCACTCTTCTCCTTAACTTCAGAGTTTTCGTAGCTTTCTTTCACTCCTGGTAATCATACTAAAAGGCTAGCTCGATAAAAGAAAGGGATATTTAAGGGGCTATTTTATCATGCTTTCTAACTGGCTTACTTACTCACCTCCTTTAATACAGCGGTTTACGCGAGAAGGGACAAGGCAGGATGGATGGCCTAGGAACTATGCAACTACAACCTACTAGCAGGACCCTATTCGCGCTCGCTTAGATCAGCATTCAAGGGACGAAATTACTAAAAGTAGTATTAAGAAGCCAGGGACTTCTGATACAATTCCAAAAGGCACTACTGCTACAATAGCAGCAAGGACGAAGTAAGGGAGAATAACGACTCTCGGGTCTTGACCGAATAGGGCAGCCTTTCTGCAATCGATACGCTCGCCCCTTTTGATATAATGAAGCCTTTCTTTCCGTGCAGTGTGATCGAGTTCTTTCCTTTCTTTCTTTTGAGGAATAGCTGGAAGAGAAAGAAGGATCACAACGACCGACGTAATTGATTTAACATTCTGGTTAGGTTTCATCAGCCTGGTTAGAGGTTTGCCTGGAATCAGTATCGTTAATTGGCTATTCATTTTCTCTATAGAAATAAGGCCTCTTCAATCGATCTTCTATAGGGAGCAATCAAAAGGATTAAAGCAAAGAAGCAAGAAAAGAGATAAGCGTTAGAAGGAGGTAGAGATGCCAGTACCAGTTCATGCTTGTCAAATTTCTCGAGTGATAAAACACCCATAATCACAGGATCCTTTTTTACACATCCATCCCCTTTCCTCTTAATAGGAAGCATTGATGGAGGGGTTATTTCCCTCGCATTACAGGTTCAACCCTCACTCTCTCCCTTACGCTGTGCTCTACCTCTCCAGGGGCTAGTTTCAAGTTCGATCATAGACGCAAGCAATCTAGCAAGCTGCCCTCCTTTCTTTTTTGCAACTGGAATAGAGGGACGGTTTGCTACTTCCGAATCCGGGAAGTCCTTCTCGAAAGAGTCATCTAAGGCTTTTCGACTTCAATTTGCCTTTAAGCCGGCCTTCTTCGAGTGAGGACTTGCTCGGTTCTCTCACTACCTGAAATCCGTATCTTATAGAATATGGATCTGGGCATTTCCCTTAAGATAAGATCCAGCGCCTGCAGAAGTCAAGTGATAGGAGAAGCTGCTGGTGGGAAATCTCTATTCATCACACCCCTCTCACCCGAGCCTCCTGGAAAGACCCTTGGTCTCCAATCTGCGGATGAGGGGATTTCCCGAGGACTTTTTTACTTTAATGGTTTTGAGAAAACTTGTCTTCTAGTCATTCTAACCAACTCTCCACTGATAGTCATCCAACCTCATTCTCGTGCTTCAAATGAAAGCCTTTTTCTTTGCCATTCCAGAATTGGTTTTGTGGATTTCTGGCAAGTGAGATCTTATGTGGACCAGTGCGTGAAAGCAATTAAAACAAAAGCACCTAATGACAAATCAAATTAGGATATATAAAGAGAGCCGGGATTAGGCCCTCGCGGTAGACTTTTGGGGCGCATTCCGCCAGTAGTGATCGACTAGGAAAGAGATCTTGGGAATCCCTTTTTTGGCCTTTCACAAGCCTTAAGTGAATCGAAGAGATTTTGGATTCACTTTGGTAGCTGCTGTTTTATTTATATTCATTCCGGATTCACAAGAATTTGCAGGGCAGCACGGATATAGGACTCACAGGTGTCTGCTGGCTGTTTATTTTGCCCAGTATTATCCGGCACATATAGAAAGATAGGAACAAAGACTGAATTGAAGGCCGCAGCACATACCATAAATATCATCCCCAATTTCGGACCTATGCAGAGGAGATGGAAGTGGCACTCAGACCAGAAGGTAAGGAAAAAACCTTGATATATACGAATGTCCTTTCCTCCTTACAAAAAGAAGAAGCAACTACCTGCAGGTAGAATCCAATTGAAGACTGATGGGTGTGCAAAACAAAAGGAAGCCTGGCCCTCCTGGGATTGGAGGGATTGCAAGAGATGACCAAGGCGGATGGTTATTTTGTTTTTGTGGGCACATGTCAAAAGTTTCAGTTTAGCTGCTAAACTTTGGGCAATAGAAAGACGATTAATGCTGTTGAAGGTTATGAAATAAAAGATGGCATCCTTGAAACTGATTCTGCAGAAGCTCTAAGTCTGATTACAAATGCTGAGATTGAGGATCACCCGTGAAGAGCTATGCTTTAAGACTGCGCAGATCAAACAACTCACAGTGACCCCTGTTCACAGCCTTTGCCAAGGCAACTTTTGTGCAGACTTCCTAGCCAACAATGATAGACCTATCATACATTTGTAACTAACTACTGAAGGAAGCAGATCGATCGAACCTATAGTTAGTCCTCTTTCGATCGATTTCTTTCTCTTGACTCTTGAGGATCTTGATCGGCTAGGCTCCTATGTCTTCTTCCGAACAGTTCTAGAAAAAGGCTTGGCCTATTTCCAATTCTTTTTGCCCGAGAGCTTGTTTGTGGGGGCTCATGTCCGTATTTCTGTACTTGAATTACATCCAACCTTCCTCTATATGCTCTTCTCTTAATCCTTTTTTCTTGTTTTCTAAGCAGGGGTTGGAAGCTACGCTAGCTACTCTAGTACATTCGCTGTCCTCTGGCAGCACAATGCCAATTCAGCCTTAAAGCCAGAATCTAGTGGTGGTTCCTTACCCTTACAGAAGAGCTGAAGCGGGGGTGAAGGGGCCTTTCGCTCGGTCTTTAAAGCCTGGCTTTGCTTTGAGTAGGAGCCTATCTCGGAATCAATGAGTCAATCAATGTCCGGCTTCAGACCTGGGACTGGGGTGTATTGGGAAGTTCGTCTAGCTAATTAGGTAGGTCGTCAAGCCTTTGTCTTTCTGCCAACCTGCGAGCTTAGGCATTTTCGTTGAAAGAGGAAAGATAAAGGAATTAATTCCCCGCTCCCTTTACTAGGTTGGGCTTACGAAAAGGTTTTCCAAACACCAGACATTGGTAAAATAATCGTAAGACTTGGGCCATCATACGGACAAGCTTCGGATTAGGATTCTGATCGGGTTACCTTCAGGTGCTCCTTATTATATTAATAGTGACACGTGAGAGATCTTACCTTTATACCCTACGGTATACAAAAGGAACTACTCCCATATTGTCACTCTGATTCTCCCTTGCAGTAGCGACACAGCCAGCACAACGAAGTCGAAGAGAGAAAGTCCTATCTTTCGAGTTACTAAGCATCTCGATCTAGTAAAATAGCAAAAAACTTGGGGGAAATCTTCCTGAATAGCTAAAGCCAAAGAAAGACCAGTAATGACATACTATACTCTACAACGAGTAGAAAAGAAAGAGCCTTCTCTCATTACACGCACGGATTTAGCACTTTTCACCGACAGAACAGGCTAGGAGGTATAGCTTGGATTCGGATTATAAGATGGATAGACATAGACACAGGCCTTACTTCTTACTCTTACCCAGGCCGGGGAAAAGATGCTCTATCTTTCCCGATCGACATTGTAAGAAAACTAGCACTTGAATCTGAAAGTGGTGAGGCATCAAAGGCAAAGGCCCAACCAACAAAGGCATTAGTCTCAGATTCAAGGTTTTCAGCCGGATCGAGCTGCATTCTATTCTGGTTGGGAAAGTGGCGAAAGTTCCATTCATCCGGGATTACAATCTCCATCAGCCAATGCAGAAGACGGGAATGTAGGTGACAATAAGATGGATGTGTCTGGCACCAACCCACTGGTTGAGAGGTTTCTCCCCTTTTTTACTCTATCCTTTTTACCGGCCAATGAAATAAATTAATAATAGAATGATAGGCTTTAGCTTATCACCCTCACTCCATTCTCACCTAAATGTCAACGATGGTTTCCAAGTCTCCTTAACGAAACAGAAAAGGTCATTTTTTTAGTTAGGGGGGGCCGAGCGCGAGCTTCGTCCAGAGCGGATGGTTGAGTGCGAAAGAAAAAAACGAAATCAAGTAGGTTGGTTGAAGTGAAGGCCTACTACCTACTTTTTTCATTATTCGAAATCTCTCTTCGTGGGCGCTTAGGTTAGCTGATCTTCTGGTCGAGGTTTCCCTCGGTGCCTCTTCCTGGCTACTCCACTCCAAGCTAAAAGCTAGCCGAATCTTACTTCGTAACCCAATGAAAACGGGGAGAAGAAGGCCAAGCAAGGGTGAGTTTGATTAGTGAGATTAAGTTCCTTTTCCAGAGGATGAGGAATGGCATGAAAGAAGAAGCCCATTCTTTTTAAGTGGAAAGGGCAGAGTTCCATATTGACTTAGATAAGATTGGAGAATGAAGCTAAGCAAGGCTTTAAAGACCGATGATTGAATGATTTGAAAAATGAAAAGCAGTCTTACTTCACCTAGAGGGAGAAAGCCAATAAATAACACCGTTCTAAGTAAGAGACGGAAAGCACTCCCTTTACCTTAATGGATGAAGAGTTACGTACAGACTACACAGAGGCAACTAATGGTCGTGTACCCAAGGTAAGATAAAAGCATAGGTCAGAAAAGGAGATCAAATCATCACTGAGATGGCCTCCTCCTCGGTTCGCTTCTGAGGATCTCTAGTTGGCGGGGGCAGCCAACAAGGCCTACTTCTCAACCGGTTCACCAGAAGGGCTGCTTATGAGAGCTAAGGTGACTAATTCATCATAAAAAAAAGTAAAAGGCAGAAAAAGACTACAATGCCACAAGCAAGAGAGAAAAGAGAGTGCATCTCACTACCAGTGCCGTCAAGATCGGGTACAAGCACCTCTGGAACAGCAAGTTCAACTTTTGGATGCTTAAACAACCACACCCTTTCCTGCGCCTCTGCACCCCCCTTTCATCTTCGGTTAGCGAGAAAACGGATTCAAATAACTAAACAACAACAAGGCAATGGGGCCTAAAGCCCCCCATTTATACCACAACTAAAAAAACCTATTCATTAGCTAAACTCACCCCTATTCACTTACGAAGCAATCGGACTCGCCTCTTTTTTTTGTTTATTTATAGAAAGCGTGTTCAAGGCGTCAAGTTTTAGTATGAAATCACACTTCCACTATTGCTAGGAAGGGCTTTGCTTACATTACACCTCTGGTCTATCAAAGTTTTTTTCATCGTCCAAGAACAAATGCCTCTTCAAAAGAGAATCTCGAAGAACTTAACTAGACAATACTTAACTTACCAGCCTTACTAGGCAAGAACATCAACCAATCCTAGAACTACAAGATGATACCTTAGAAGCGACTTCTCCTAACGACAAGTAAAGGCATACCCTCTAATAAAGGAGAGCTGCTTTCCCTCTATTAGAAAACTAGACAAGAATGGATGTCACAGTGGAAAGCTCAACCGCGTGGCACAAAACAGTGGGTTGGGGTTCCTGATCTTGTCTTCCTTCAGGCTAAAGCTTCAAGTCTCAATCCGAAGTCAAAGAGAAAGTAATAGATAAATAGATGCCCACTCTTCCCCTGGTGTAGCTGCTGCAAATCACCTATTGAGTTACGAAAGGGAATCCACCCCACATGCACGAGTCTCGTCTTCTTTTTTCTAATAGGATCAGTAGTCCGCTAGTGGGCTTGGGGTCTTTCTGGATGAGCTTGAAGCTTAGGATTGTTTTAGGGCAGTATCCGGTGGAGAGGACTTCGGATACATGTCATTCCGGTCGGTGACTCCGTCTGTCAATGTATTTCTTTCTGTCACTGGCCGGGCTCTGAATGAAATAGAAATCCCGTTCGTTCACCCTCAGACTTGAGACTAAGCTTTCTGCCTTGCGACTAGCCTCTCTCACTCAAGATAAGGTCAGGTGATCCCTTTCTGTCTCCTTCTCAGTTAGGTCCAATAAGTCCCTTCCCTTTCTCCGATCAATAAGCCCCCCGATCCCTTTCTTTGTCTTTCATCCTCCCTGAACAGAATAAGTAAGGCCCCGTTTTTTTCTAATAAAAAAAAGAAAGGGCGAACGTTTGAAGTGGCGAAGGCCTATGATATAGTAATAAAGAAAGTACGTTAAGGTTACGAAGTAAGGTCAGCTGGTTAAGGAAAGCTCAGGTTATGAAATCGCTTAGCCATTAATTAAGTAGTAGTGAGGCGTCGGTACGGAGCCTTCCACTGTGGACCGAGACTACGCAAAGGTAGAACACCATAGAAACTTCGCTGACTTTATAATAAACCTTGATTTCGCTACGCTCAATAAGAACCCGGAATAGCGGAAATCGGTTCGTGTTCCGCTTCCAAACAAAGTCAGTCGTCTTTGCCCAAGTGTGAACTGCGGACGACTCTCCATTGGTTCCATTCCTTCTAACTTGACTTCTGGGTCAACCCAACCCGAATGGTAAGAAGAGGGTCAGCCAACCAAACAGCGGTCCACTTTGTACATTTGCTGAGGCAGACCAATCGGGCATTTTAGAAAAGGGAAGGGAACTTTTATCACCGAAGGAGGCTGTAGAAATGAAGGAGGCGGGAAGCTACCGCTTCTAGAATGCAAGCTTATCCTTTACTTTTTTTATAGCGTACCGCTATTGAAAAAAAAAAGGTTTATGGATGAAGTAATCGGAGTGACAAATGATTACGGTTGCGGAAACCGGAAAAAGTCGTTACCTTTTGAATTGAATCAAAGTAGCGCCGAGTACTTCGACTACAGGGGGGAGGGCAGCTTCTACGACAGCTTCGCGTCCTCGCCGCTTCTTTCTGGCGACTAGCTTCTAAAGTGGGTGGCCTGGTAAGCAAGCTACCTTCAGCATCGGTAAAATCCCTATCCATAATAAATAGGAAAAATGGTGGGGAAGGAGGCCCCCACTTCAATGGAAAGGGGGGAATCGCCGTTTCACAGCCGCTCCTCTACAACAAACTACCTTTCGCCCAACATGATCACGAACGAAGACAGAGAATTGCGTAGATAGAAGGACGAAACCAACCCACTTGTCCTGATCGGAACGATTGAAGAAAGAAAGAGAAGGCCCCTTTCGCTTATCCATTCCGCGGGGCATCGTCGGAGAACAATGTCGGGGACAGGGTGAGAACCTTCCGTTGGTTACGCCCTTTAAGTATTGGTTCTTTCTTAGCTTAGATAGATATGGAGATAGATCCAGATAGAGATCTATATCAATATATCTATCGATAGATAGAAAGATAGATATATTGAGAAATGGATATGGATCTGGTTTCAAGATCTATGAACAAGAGAGATCCCTAAATATCCATTTGATAAAAGTCAACAATGGGGCGGAGCCGGCTGAAGGAAGGGCGTTAGAGCTTACTAATAATATAGGGTTTCTTTCATCTTTCAGCTTGATTGGAATCGATTCTATGATTGAATAGCAGAAGTGCTACTTAGTAGTAGAAACTCGGAGAGACAGACAGAGAGGGGACTCAATCATACCTGCTAACTCCTAGGATGATAAGTAGGTCCTTTGTTTTTGACAGGAATAGTTCCAGCCTTTGTAGCCCCTCGGGAGAGTGAGTCTACTTAGCGAACTGGCAGGACGCGGAGATCGATTGATCAATACGAATCTCGAGAGTGGATGGTTGCTCCGTTATATGCATGCGCCCCCTTGTCCCGGAGGCTCTCCGGCCGAGGAGGGGCTTGCTATCGTAACCCTTTCTCCCGGTGTATGTGAAAAAGAGTGACGAACCTTTTTTTGTTCGGTCATAGGTTGGTGTCCAAAGAACGAGAGTCGGCTTCCTTAACTTTAGTCCTTTGTTCCTCAGTAGCTCAGTGGTAGAGCGGTCGGCTGTTAACTGACTGGTCGTAGGTTCAAATCCTACTTGGGGAGAATTTGGAGTTCTTGCTTTTCTGACCTAGCGACCAATGTAATTTGTAGCCTTCCCCTTTGTTTCTAAACTAGCAGAATCGTGGGACATCCAAAGTGGGAAGTTTCTTGTTGGTTTTTTTCTATTTCTTACTCCCTAAGAATTTTTCTTGGAACTTGGTTCGTTCAATTCTTAGGGAGAAGAAGGATCCACTGGGAAGATTTGAGTAGTATCTTCATTAGCCGGAAGGAATTTGTCTCCACTAGCGTCATTCGAAGAACGAACAAAAGGGGGGTTACTGTTTAGGTAGGATAGATGGATGTAGTCCAATGGCTAAAGCTCTGCCTGCTTCTTGTGGACTGAACTCTCTTTAGGTTCCGAGTTGTTTTTGGGTAGGATGGTCGAATTTTTCTTCGCCACTAGTGGCAACGAAGTTCTTGGTAATTAACAAGGGGGAAGGAAGATCTCCACTCATTTCATCCATTCAGTGCCTGCGGTGAGGCGCAACCCACAACAAACAAAGGGGAAAGTTTGCTTGCTGTAGCCCTTTTTTTGTAGACTAGGCTTGATAAGCTAAGCTATTTAAGCTCGAGAAGGGTAGGCTTGCAGCTTCGCCAGAAGCTACTAGGGGGGAGCTGTCGTAGAAGCTTTGCCCTTTGTACAGAGATTGTTATGAACTGACTAAATGACTAGCGGAACGCTAGCTAAGCTAATAAATAGTATAAGTTCCCTTCAATCAAATCAATAAGCTTTTTTTCAGGCCTCCTTCTTAGAACCCATTGAGGGGGGCCTCGGCCCAGGAAGGGGAGAGTGGCCGAGTGGTCAAAAGCGACAGACTGTAAATCTGTTGAAGTTTTTCTACGTAGGTTCGAATCCTGCCTCTCCCACTTGTTTGTTGTAGACTTCAGAGAAGAGAAAGGAGGCATTCGTCAGCGCAGGAAGGCCCGATTTCTTCTTGTCAATGCGAAGCTCCTTTTTTTTTGCCGTGCCGTGAAGTTCAATTGTATCGTATGTTAGTTAGAGAGGTTGGCGAACTACTATGATCTATAGATTCCCCAGATATATCCAATCCCAACGAGAATAGAAGCGAGCCGCTTCCGTTGTAGTCGTCGTAGTCTTTTAGCTTATGTAGTGGTCGGCCTTCCTACACGCACGCGCCCGCCAGAATGCCTCCTTGGTTCCGGACGAAGCCAAGCCGATACATACGATAGGCGAAGGCCATTTCATAGCGCCTGGGAACGCAAGTTTGATCGAGGATTGGGGAGGAGAGGTGGAATGGAAGAAAAGGCTCGGGATGGATTTTGGAGTCTTTGTGCGAGCCGTATGCGGTGAGAGTCGCACGTACGGTAACGAGGGGGGTTCGCGTCTATACGTGTAGTGTGGTGGTTGGGCCTACCCACCCTATTTGTTCCATGATCTATGGGTCTACTGGAGCTACCCACTTCGATCAATTAGCCAAGATTTTGACCGGATACGAAATCACTGGTGCTCGATCTAGTGGTATTTATATGGGGATTCTATCTATCGCTGTAGGATCCCTATTCAAGATCACTGCAGTTCCTTTTCGGGCGGCTGTAGAACGGACGGCCGCCCATAGGTGGTAGGTTAGGGTGGGTGGTACCGCTCAGATTGCGGCCAATCTTCCTAACCGCGCGCGGGCCGGGCTTAGAGCGCGTGAAACTCATCACTATCTCGTAAGGGCGTTGAGACCATAGCATGTTAAACGAAAGCGTCGCTTTCTCTGTAGTGTTTTCACACAGCTGCCCGCCTAGAAGAGCCACTCGCTCCGTAGTGTTGTCACACAAGATAAGCACGCAGCCCGCCAGCTGGCCGGGCGAATCGAAGTTATCTTCCGGTCAACTGTCCACCCAGTCAAGTGCAAAAAACACAGTAGAATCACGCAACGCACGCTGCTGGTGTGCTTCCTGCCCGCGAGGAAAGAAGAGCGACAAGGTTTAGTTCAGATTTGACTGTTTGCAGCATGGGAGCGGATTACCCAAAAAATCCCTGGGAACAATGAAAAAAAAGATATCTCGGTAACGAAAACCATAGGGGGCTGTATTGGCGAGATCCAACGGTGAACAGCTGTCCAAAAGAAAAACCGCCTGGAAGTCCGAGGACCTTTAGTACCCTTTCCCCGAACCAGCAGCCTTTGCGCCAAGCAAGACCGCCCTTGTCCTTTCTCCATTCCGCCTCCTTCTTAGCTTTGTTCCAATAGAGTCTAAGGCAAAGCAAAAGTAAGTGGGTTCGTATGCCTACTTTACCTACTTGACGAAAGGGAACGAACTTAGTTTCGTTTCCGGGTTTATGGACTCCTTCCTTTTTCTTTTTTTTTTTTTTATGTCGTGACGCTTTGGTTACCGGCAAACGCTTCCAAAGGCGACCCTCTCGAGTTTCCGGCTGTTTCCTAGATTGAAGTAGCCTTTCTTTCGTCGCCCTACCAAACGAAAGAAGTCACTATCAAACAGCTCGCCCTACTGAAGTACCAAAGGTGCGCTCCGCCCGGTGACTAAGAAAGAAATTGGTTTGTGCTTTGAAGTGATGAGGTCGCAAAGAGGGGGGCTCCTATTGACTAAAGGTTGGTTCTTCGGTTTCCTTTAGAATGAAAGTCGCTATGAAGCCCCTACTACTTATACTGACTTTGTTTGATTAAATAAAAAGGCGAACCCCAACAAAACAAGTCGTATGGGGTGGGGTGCTTGTGGTAAGCTGCCTTGGATATGAGTATGAGGAATTCCTACAAAAAGGCAAAGTCCGGTATTTGACGAAGGAAGATATATCTATCAATAGATAGGATTTAGTGTTCGATATAGGGGATAGGATCCATCTGCTCTTTTTCTCTCTCCATTTTTTTTTAGCGTTATATCTGATCTGCTCTCTCTAAAAAAAATGGGGATTTAGGATACATAGAAATCTAAGGGGTGTCTATTCTATTCCTCTTTAGAGTAGAGAAAAAAAAAGATAGCTGAACGAGATATCTTTTTTCTATCTATCATTGATTCAATCTATGAATCAAGTCGAAAGACTTCTTTGGGTTCCCCGAAGCCCCGAATGGATTGTGGATCGTTTCTGCCAACGAAATGAACGCGGAGCCCGTTCCGAATGCTTCTCCGATCGGGAAGTTCTCGCGAAGAGAATAAGATGCTGCTCCCCCTCCCTCTGTCTTTTCTCGCTTTGCTAATCTTCCCTTCTAACGCGGGCCGGGCGGCGGCGGGCGCGGGAGGAAGAAACCTAAGAGCGTCTTCTCTCTCTTAGGTTTCTTTTTTTTTTCAGTGCAACACATCATCCCTGCAGCTTTCCAGATTTTGTATTGAACGTATGGCGTAGCTAGGATCTTCCAATCTTGAGCCTATCCTATGTTCAAACCAACCAAACCCACCCCCTATTTGAATAAGGCTGGAAAGAATGCCCGCCAAGTTCAGATAAGGGAATGCTTCCCCCAACCATTAAAGGAAAGGCTCGACGAAGGGAGATGCGGCGGGGGAAGGAAAACGCTTTCGGAGATCGAGATTCATTTTGTTTTTCATCGAAAACGAAGAAGGCCGAGGATGGCCTACGGTGCGTGTTATCTGAAGGGAACACGCTTTTTCGACCGCGGTGGTATGCCTGCATTTCTAGGCGGGCCCTCTCCTCGTTCCGCCCGCAGGCCCATTGGGATAGCAGCCTTCGGGCTTTGCCTGCCCTTGATATATCGGCCCGGGAAAGCGCTGGCAACAACAGAAAGGAAGGGGTCCATGTAGCTGCTGCGTCCGCCCCCTTCTTAGCCCCATTGACTAAGAAGGGGCTGCAGGTTCGGCATCTACTAAAAAAGAAAGAATCCACTTGAGATAACCACGCCTCTGCTAGGCAGCGTGTGGAATGGCCAAGAGCGGACCTTTTTGGATATATAATCCAAGTGGAG
Source organism: Arachis hypogaea (assembly GCF_003086295.3). Lineage (NCBI taxonomy): Eukaryota > Viridiplantae > Streptophyta > Magnoliopsida > Fabales > Fabaceae > Arachis > Arachis hypogaea. Next base: position 1,482,845 of record NW_027255450.1, on the reverse strand, counting down.
AGTGGGGTTACGGGAACAGCCGTCTGATGGAAAACCACTTTCACGTTCGGTTCAGAGAGCACTTTTTTTCGTCGAGAAATCTTCGTTCCCTTTCGTGTGAATTCCCCTGCGGCGAATTCAAAACTGTTGGGGCCCCATCTCTCGAGCCCCGAAGAAAACCCCTCCCCTTCGGACTCCATATCCCTCCCTTTTGACTCTATATATGTGGGCACCTGATATCTATGAGGGTTCACCCATCCCGGTTACAGCATTCCTTTCTATTGCGCCTAAAATTTCTATTTTTGCTAATATTTCACGTGTTTCTATTTATGGTTCCTATGGAGCTACATTGCAACAAATCTTCTGTTTCTGCAGCATTGCTTCTATGATTTTAGGAGCACTGGCCGCCATGGCCCAAACGAAAGTCAAAAGACCTCTAGCTCATAGTTCAATTGGACATGTAGGTTATATTCGTACTGGTTTCTCATGTGGAACCATAGAAGGAATTCAATCACTACTAATTGGTATCTTAATTTATGCATTAATGACGATAGATGCATTCGCCATAGTTTTAGCATTACGGCAAACCCGTGTCAAATATATAGCGGATTTGGGCGCTATAGCCAAAACGAATCCTATTTCGGCTATTACCTTCTCCATTACTATGTTCTCATACGCAGGAATACCCCCGTTAGCCGGCTTTTATAGCAAATTCTATTTGTTCTTCGCCGCTTTGGGTTGTGGGGCTTACTTCCTAGCCCCAGTGGGAGTAGTGACTAGCGTTATAGGTTGTTGGGCGGCCGGAAGGTTGCCACGAGTAAGTAAGTAAGTTTGGGGGACCGAAGTCCCTTTCGATGACCTGGCACCGGACACGTAGCTTACCGAATCAGTTGCGACACCGATGGGAATGCATGCTACGAAAGATAGGGTAGAGTCTGATACATCAACCGTCTACTCAATATCCTTGTACGAGTCCACAATCACTACACGAGATGAACCTTGGTTTGGTGAATTGAAGTTGGCCTTAGGTGTAAAAGGACTCCCAGTTACTGCGCGCGATCGTATACTGAGGTGCTCCCCGCCGGTTGTTGGAACGACGCGAGCCGGGCCTCCATTCAGAAAGATGAAGGGTCCAAACAAAGGTAAAAATAGGGGGTTACAAATGCCCCATCTCATTGGGGGCGGAAAACGAATCGACATCTCGATGTGATACAGCCTTTTCCATTTTAGTTGGGAAAGAACGGCGAAGTCCATCCGAACCGTCCAATGAAGAATAAGAGGAGAGCAAAGCGCCAATGGCGCGCGAAGCGCATGCGAAACAGGCACGGAGAAAAATAAGTGTGGAGGATAAGCAGCCGAGCTCATTCCCTTCGCTTCCTGGGCCCCAAGCAGTGCAGTCTTTCCTGGCCAAATCCTTGATTGGGGGCTTCTTGCTGCGCTACTTAACTATAGAAAGACTTTTTTTCTAGTCATATATATTAATAGAAAGATAGATCCATCCATCTATCCTATCCGATTTAGATTTATATAAGAAAGAATTTTTTTCATTCAACGTTTGATTCAAAGAACTGCGCTAAGCCCCCCCCGCTCATGAAAAGGCTCTGCTGCAATGGATGGCAGAGGGTCCGTAGTATCCAAAGCACTGGAGTGGTCCAGTAGCCGGGAAGGGGCCTAGAAGTGCCTACTACTACACCACACTACACTCGGCTCTACACATTTACAGAGCTAACCCCTGTCCAGTCCCTGGCAGAGTGAAGGGGGCTTCCGTCCTTTTTCCCTATCCCCTCGCTTTGCTATAAAAGCAGGCTAACGGGGCCTTACTTATTCAGGGGGGGAGTGGAGCCCCGAGAAGCACTGTATAGAGGAAGATCCTCGGCCCCTCCTCATTCTCTACAGGGTTCCAAACCTTTCTTCAACATAGGTGACAACGAGCGGGGCAGAGATGGAAGAGATCGAACACGAGAATAAGAAGCAAGCTCGCCTTCCTTTTTGATCATTTTGATAGAGAGGGATGGAGAAAGTGGACAAAACGGAGTAGCATTTCCCAGTCGAAAAGAGATGGGTTCTCGTCTTGCATTTCTCATCGAACAAATACGGAAAAAGAATCATATTGAAAAACGTTCCTAACCCACCAACCCCTTCCTTCGTAGAGCCGTGTATTGTAAGTGATCCGAACCTGCCCGGAGCGAGTCTCCCATAGAGGCAAGTGAAGTTGGTGAGCCGTATGATGGGCAACTATCTCCTGCGGTTCGGAGAGGACTCAGCTGTTAGTTAGTACCCCCTTTCGGGGTGGACCTTTCACTCTATTTTATTATATACGCTTAGCGAAAAGAATGTTTTTTGATACACCTAGGACATGGATTTTATATGAACCAATGGATCGTGACAAGTCGTTACTACTAGCAATGACTTCGTCTTTCATTACTTCATCCTTTCCATATCCCTCCCCCTTGTTCTCAGTTACTCATCAAATGGCACTCAGTTCATATCTTTAAGTTCGATCATTGACAAGGTTCAAAGAAAGGGTGGGCCATTGATAAAGAATGGATTCCAAAGCACAATGCTAGCAAGGGCCTCCGCTTTTCTTTTCATTAAAGACAGTTCCATTCGATTAGTTAGCTCGTAGTCAGTCTTTACTTAACTGAAAAAGCAAGAAAACGGATGCGCGTCGTTAGCCTTTCTCTAAAGTAGGCTTTCGCGCAAGTGCGCCCCCTACTTTAGAAGCCGTTGCTTGTTCGTTAGCCTTTCTCTAAAGTAGGCTTTCGCGCAGCTCAATCCCTTGCTTGTTCCCAAAAGTCCCAATAATGGGGAACTGGCCTTCGGCTTCATAGCCTGCTTTCTTAGCTCTCGAAAAGGAATTCGATGTCAAATATTATAGATTAGCGCAGTCCAATACTTAGATCTCTGCTAATAGAAGATAACGATTCTTTCCTTTGGATGTTCGAACAAGTCATTAATGGTATCTAGAGCCCTATAGAATGAAGAAAGGCCTTTGGTTCACATAGTAACCTAACCTGTAGGTTAGTGGCTTACGTACCTATTGGTAAAGCCGGCCTACACGACCGTCTAGGCGGGAAAGAAACATGTTTTTCCTATGACTTGAGGCCACCGGGCCTTTTAGCTATGAGTGATTACGTTCCTTAAACCTGCTGTAGGGTTCATCTTTTTATTCACCATAGGAGGACTCACTGGAATAGTCCCGGCTAATTCTGGGCTAGACATTGCTCTACATGGGCGAGCCCTCCCCTTTGCCGTATCTTTTGCCTTGCGGAAGGTGGGCCTAAGAGGGGGACTGGCCTTTCTCATTGGTTTAGGGGTAAGGGTCCTCATTACCGTGGCAGCATCCGAAATGGGAGTAGATCCTCGGATGATGGCCCCGGGGTCAGATTCGGGGGGAAATAATGACTCAGGGAGTTGGAAAAAGTACCTCCACCTGTCGTCTGATTCTGAAGGTCAGGGTCAGGAACATGGGGAAGCCGAATCCGCTTCGAGAAAAAGAAGCTCTGATCCCCGAGAGGACGTCGGGCCTTCTTCGGTAAGGCGCCGAGTGGATGCTCCCGAACCCTCAACCTCATCCGAGTGGAGTGGCTCCTGGATAGAAAAGTGGTTAAATCGGGGGGAAACTTCCTCGGCCCCTGGCGATGGTCAACAACCACAGGGGGAAGTGGACCAACCAATTCCTGCTGAAGGAGAGGGTGCGCCCGATCCTATTGAGTTACAAGACCTAATTCGAAAGGTCTTCTACACAATTAGGGGCAGAAGGACCCCAGGGCATGTCCTCCAAGAGCTTTATGACGACCTTAAGCTGGAAACGGCTTCTCCGCAAAAGCGGCGGCAGATCGTTCAGCTCCTGGAGCATATGAAAAGAGATGAAACCTCCAAACAAAGAAATTTCTGTCTCAAAACGGTCCGCATCTCCGATTGGGAGAGGGAACAGCCTTAGGTCGAAGCTTGGCTCTGGGGATAGAGAAAAACGAGTGAGTATTACACCAAGAATTAATTGACAAGCGCATGAGTTTTCTCAAGTCGAAGTCGAGGCTTTTTGAACTTTGTTGTAAAACAACAAAGGATGCCCTGAAGGGGAAAAAAGAAAAGAATCATTAGCACTCAGGACACTTCCTGTAATGGTTACTGGGACGAAAGAATGGCACTAAGAACTAAAGCTACACCAGGAAGGAACTCCCAAAGGTTGCATAGAAACTGGCTGCCATCGAGCTCATATAGACGAAAGGAATCTCGAGGAAAGATAGTTAGCTCCCATGGAAGGAGAAGACATAAGGACAAGACTTTTACTGGTCAGCTGGAAATAGACCTTATCGGTGATCTCGCAATTAGCGTATAGAAATGTTCAATCACTCGTTGATAGTGTAGACTCGCCGAACTCGGAACCTCTATGCTAGGTTCTAAAGGAAGGAGCTTTCTGGATTTGATTTGAGCAAATAGCTTCTCGGAGAGATCCGCTCGTGCACAATCGGACGCTTCGCTACTTTCCGCCTCGTCTTCCGCTTTAAAGCGGGTTTAGGCACTCCACGGGTCTTAACGTTGCAGGCAGAATTTCGATTCATGGGGATAGCTTAACCATTAGGGAGCATCAGCTATGGAGTACTTTCGATAGTAGGGGCTCTAGACTTTTGTTTTGATTTACAGAGGAAAAAGACTTTGAATCTGTTTTGGTCGCTAGTATGCTATAAGGAGATCTATTGCATAAGGAGATCTTACTGAGGTCCTGATACTGGAT
>NW_027255450.1:1458174-1477128 GCF_003086295.3 Arachis hypogaea | reverse complement strand
TTCTTTTTGCTTTGGACCTTGACTTTAACCGCTCAGTCTCAAGTTTTCACTTGACACCTTCACGCCACAAGCACATGGTTAAGGACAGCTTGGTTTAGCCGCTTAGGCCAGGATTTTATTCCTTTAGGCCCTCCTATCCACTGATGCTCAAAGTCTTGGATCCTTTTTATTTACCCTTGCCTTTTGGTTTTAAGGGCTATTGGCTTTTTCTCTTGCCTTGTGGTTTAAAGAGCTTTTGGCTTTTTCTGCTTGCTTTTTCGTTTTCTTCCCTTTTTTTTTTTTGCTATTTTTTTTCTCTTTTTTTTTTCTGCAAGCTTTTGTATTCACTACTTTTTCTTGCTTCAAGAATCATTTTTATGATTTTTCAGATTATCAAATAACATGTCTCCTTTTCATCATTCTTTCAAGAGCCAACATATTTAACATTCATAAACAACAACTTCAAAAGACATATGCACTGTTCAAGCATTCATTCAGAAAACAAAAAGTATTGTCACCACATCAAAATAATTAAACTAGTTTCAAGGATGAATTTGAAACCATGTACTTCTTGTTCTTTTGTAATTAAAACATTTTTCATTCAAGAGAGGTGATGGATTCATATTCACTACTTTAAGGCATAGACACTTGAATACTAATGATCATGTAATAAGACACAAATATAGATAAACATTTAACATAAAAACGAAAAACAAAAAATTTAAGAACAAGGAATGAGTCCACCTTAGTGATGGTGGCGTTTTCTTCTTGAGGAACCAATGATGTCCTTGAGCTCTTCTATGTCTCTTCCTTGTCTTTGTTGCTCCTCCCTCATTGCTCTTTGATCTTCTCTAATTTCATGGAGGATGATGGAGTGCTCTTGATGTTCCACCCTTAGTTGTCCCATGTTGGAACTTAATTCTCCTAGGGAGGTGTTGATTTGCTCCCAAAAATTCTGTGGAGGAAAGTGCATCCCTTGAGGCATCTCAGGGATTTCTTGGTGATGAGCTTCTTAATGCGTCTCTTGAGATCCATGAATAGGCTCTCTTGTTTGCTCCATCCTTTCTTAGTGATGGGCTTGTCCTAATCAATGAGGATGTCTCCCTCTATGTCAATCCCAGCCGAATTGCATAGATGGAAAATGAGGTGAAGGAAGGCCAACCTTGCCATAGTGGAGGACTTGTCAGCTACCTTGTAGAGTTCTTGAGGTATAATCTCATGAACTTCTACTTCCTCCCCAATCATGATACTATGGATCATGATGGCCCAGTCTACAGTAACTTCAGACCAGTTGCTAGTGGGAATGATTGAGCGTTGAATGAACTCCAACCATCCTCTAGCTACAGGCTTAAGGTCCAATCTTCTCAGCTGAACCAGTTTGCCTTTGAGTCAATCTTCCATTGACCTCCTTCCACACATATGTCCATGAGGACTTGGTCCAACCTTTGATCAAAGTTGACTCTTCTTGTGTAGGGCGTGCGTTTTCTTCCATCATTGGTAGGTTAAACGCCAGCCTTACGTTCTCTGGACTAAAATCTAAATATTTCCCCCGAACCATGGTGAGCCAATGCTTTGGATTCGGGTTCACACTTTGATCATGGTTCCTAGTGATCCATGCGTTTGCATAGAACTCTTGAACCATTAGGATTCCGACTTGTTGAATGGGGTTGGTTAGGACTTCCCAACCTCTTCTTTGGATCTCATGTCGGATCTCTGGATACTCATTTTTCTTGAGTTTGAAAGGGACCTCGGAGATCACCTTCTTCTTGGCCACAACATCATAGAAGTGCTCTTGATGGGCTTTGGAGATGAATCTTTCCATCTCCCATGACTCGGAGGTGGAAGCTTTTGTCTTCCCTTTCCCTTTCTAGAGGTTTCTCCGGTCTTAGGTGCCATCAATGGTAATGGAAAAATAAAAAGCTTATGCTTTTACCACACCAAACTTAGAATATTGCTCGCCCTCGAGCAAGAGAAGAAAGAAAAGAAGAAGAGAAGAGAAGATATGGAGGAGAGTGAGGGGGAGGTGTATTCGGCCAAGATAGAGGGGATAGGGTTGTGTGGTGTGAAAATGAAGGAGGGATGGAGGGGTTTATATAGTAAGGAGAGGGAGTAGGTTCGGCCAAAGTGGGTGGGTTTGGGTGGGAAAGTGATTTTGAATGTTGAAGGTAGGTGGGGTTTATAGGGAAGAGTGGATGGATGTGAGTGGTGGTAGTGTAATAGGGAAGAGAGATTGAGATGATTGGTGAAGGATTTTGGGAAGGGTGTTTATTGGGAAGAGAGGATGAATGAGAAGAGGGGAGAATATGAGTGGAGGTAGGTGGGGATCCTGTGGGGTCCACAAATCCTGAAGTGATCCTGTGGGGTCCACAGATCCTGAGGTGTCAAGGATTTACATCCCTGCACCAATTAGGTATGCAAAATGCCTTTGCATGCATTTCTGGCGTTTAAACACCGAAGTGATGCTTGTTCTGGGCGTTCAACGCCCATGTGCAGCATGTTTCTGGCGTTGAACGCCAGCTTCATGCTTGTTTTGGCATTTAGCGCCAGCTCTTCTCAGGGTGTATTCCTGACATTTAAACGCCAGGATGTTGCTTGTTTCTGGCGTTCAATGCCAGATCTCATCTCTATTCTTGGCATTTTGAACGGCCAGCCAGATGCTCATTACTGCTGTTTAAACCCAGTAACGTGCCTAATAACCTCCAGCCGTGTGATTTACCTTCTTGCTGTTTTTGATTCTGGTGTTTTAATTATGTATTTATTGCTGAGCGTCCACATCAGAATCAATGCATGACCTAATAAAATATAAAAGAACAATAAAAATAAAAGTATATTAAATAAATAAAAGCATTGGGTCTGCCTCCCAACAAGCGCTTCTTTAATGTATATAGCTTGACAGTGGGCTCTCACGGAGCCACACAGTGATCAGGTCAATTTTATAGACTCCAACACCAAACTTAGAGTTTGGATGTGGGATTCAACACCAAACTTTGAGTTTGATTGTTGGGGTTTCTGTTTGACTCTGTATTGAGAGAAACGTTTCATGCTTCCTCTCCATTGTTACAGAAGGATAGCCTTGGCCTTAAACACAAGGTAGTCCTCCTTCAATGAAGGACTAAGTCTCCTCTGTTAACATCTATCACAACTCCTGCTGTCAGAAAAGGTCTTCCAGGATATGATTCATCCTCATCCTTCCCAGTGTCTAGATATGAAATCAGCAGGGAGGGAAAGGCCCTTCAACCTTACTAGCACATCCTCTACTTGTCCATAAGCCTGTTTTCTTGAGTTGTCTGCCATTTCTAATGAGATTCTAGCAGCTTGCACCTCAAAGATTCCCAGTTTCTCCATTACAGAGAGTGGCATGAGGTTTATCCCTGACCAAGGTCACATAGAGCCTTCTCAAAGGTCATGGTGCCTATGGTACAAGGTATTAAGAACTTTCCAGGATCCTGTTTCTTCTGAGGCAATGTCAGTTGATCCAGATCACTCAGTTCATTGATGAGCAAGGGAGGTTCATCTTCCCAAGTCTCATTGCCAAATAATTTAGCATTCAGCTTTCATGATTGCACCAAGTACTTGGCAACTTGCTCTTCAGTAACATCCTCATTCTCTTCAGAAGAAGAATACTCATCAGAGCTCAATGAAGGGCATAAGGAGGTTCATTGGAATCTCTATGGTCTCTAGATTGAGCCTCAGATTCCTTTGGTTCCTCAGAGAGAAACTCCTTATTGATCACTGGACGTCCCAGGAGGTCTTCCTCACTGGGATTCACGTCCTCTTCCTCTTTTGTGGGTTCGGCCATGATTGTTATATCAATGGCCTTGCACTCTCTCTTTGGATTCTCTTCTGTATTGCTTGGAGGAGTACTAGGAGGTGTTTCAGTGATTTTCTTACTTAGCTGGCCCACTTGTGCCTCCAAATTTCTTATGGAGGACCTGTTTCACTCATGAAACTTAAAGTGCCTTGGACAGATCAGAGACTAAGTTTGCTAAATTAGAGGATTTGTCAGAACTCTGTCTGTGCTAAAAAGATGATGAAAAGGCTTCTATTGCTGAGCCTATTTCTTTCACCATTATTAAAGCTTGTTGAGACTTTTGTCGATCCTTCCATGAGAAATTTGGATGATTTCCATGATGAATTATAGGTGTTCCATAAGTTCACCCATGTATTTACCTCTGCTATTGCAGGGTTATCAGGATCATAAGCTTCTTCTTCAGAAGATGCCTCTTTAGTACTGTTGGATGCATTTTGCCATCCATTCAGACTCTGAGAAATCATGTTGACTTGCTGAGTCAACACTTTGTTCTGAGCCAATATGGCATTCAGAGCATCAATTTCAAGAACTCCCTTCTTCTGAGGCGTCCCATTATTCACGGAATTTCTCTCAGAAGTATACATGAATTGATTATTTGTAACCATGTCAATAAGTTCTTGAGCTTCTGCAGGCATTTTCTTTAGGTGAATGGATCCACCTGCAAAATGGTCCAGTGAATCTTGGAGAACTCAGACAGACCATAGTAGAATATATCCAGAATGGTCCATTCTGAAAGCATGTCAGGAGGATACCTTTTGTTCATCTGCTTGTATCTTTCCCAAGCTTCATAGAGGGATTCACCATCTTTTTGCTTGAAGGTCTGAACATCCACTCTAAGCTTGCTCAGCTTTTGAGGAGGAAAGAACTTAGCCAAGAAGGCCGTGACCAGCTTTATCCCAAGAGTTCAGGCTATCTTTAGGTTGTGAGTCCAACCATGTTCTAGCTCTGTCTCTTACAGCAAAAGGAAAAAAGCATGAGCCTGTAGACTTCAGGATCTACTCCATTAGTCTTAACAGTCTCACAGATCTGCAGGAACTCAGTTAAAACTTATAGGGATCTTCTGATGGAAGTCCAGGAATTGCAGTTCTGTTGCATTAGAGCAACTAATTGAGGTTTCAGCTCAAAATTGTTTGCTCAATGGTGGGGGATTGAGATGCTTCTTCCATCAAACTTGGAAGTAGGTGTAGTATAATCACCAAGCATCCTCCTTGCAGTATTGTTGTTAGGTGCGTCTGCCATCTCCTTTTCTTATTCGAAAATTTCAGTAAGGTGTCTCTGGATTGTTGTAATTTAGCTTCTCTTAGTTTCTCTCAGGTCTCAGGTTCTGGATCAGCCAACAAGATGTTCCGTTCTGCATATGAAAGAGAAGAGAACAAGAAAAGAAGAGATCTCTATTACAGTAAAATTCCATTTAGTAGAGAAAAAGGAATGAATGAAGAAGAATGGAAATCAAAAAAGAGATAGACGAACATGAGATGAGGAGAAGTGTTAGTAATAATTAAATAAATAGAAGAAGATGAGAGGGAGGAGTTTTTGAAAATAATTTTGAAAAGGGGTTGATGATTTTCGAAAATTAAAGGAGAAATAAAATTAAAATTAAAATTTAAAACAATTAATTAATTAAAAAGAATTTTTTTGAAAAAGAGGGAGGTATTTTCGAAAATTAGAGAGGGAAGAGTAGTTAGGTGGTTTTGAAAAAGATAAGAAACAAACAAAAAGTCAATTAGTTAGTTGAAAAAGATTTGAAAATCAATTTGAAAGATAGAAGTTAGAAAAGATTTTGAAATGATTTGAAAAAGATGTGATTTAAATTTAAAAAGATGTGATTGAAACAAAAAGATAAATGATTGAAAAAGATTGAAAAAGAAATTTAAAAAGATTTAATTTGAAAATTAATGTTGATACTTGACTAACAAGAAACTAAAAAGATATGATTCTAGAGTTTAAAGATTGAACTTTCTTACTAGGCAAGTAACAAACTTAATATTTTGAATCAATCACATTAATTGTTAGTAATATTTTCAAAAACATGAAATAAACATAAGAAGAGATTTTGAAATTATGAAATAAGATAAAAAAAAAAAAGATTTTTGAAAATCAATTTGAAAAATTTTCGAAAATATTAGAAAGAAATTTTGAAAAAGATTTGATTTTTGAAAAAGATTTGAAAAAGATAGAATTTTTAAATTGAAAATTTGATTTGACTCATAAGAATTAACTAAATTTTAAAAATTTTGACTAAATCAAATCAAATTTCGAAAATTATGAGTGAAATAAGAGAAAGATATTTTTATTTTGAATTTTCAATGAAGAAAGAGAAAAACAACCCAAAGACTCAATGCATGAAAATTATGAATCAAAACAAGAAAAATATGCAAGAACACTTTGAATGCAAAGATGAACACCAAGAACACTTTGAAGGTCAAGATGAACACCAAGAACTTATTTTTAAAAAATTTCAAGAAAAGAAAACATGCAAGACACCAAACTTAAAATTTTTTTATTCTTTAGACATTAACAAATTGAAAATGCATATGAAAACAAGAAAAGACACAAAACAAGAAAATATGAAGATCAAACAAGAAGACTGGCCAAGAACAACTTGAAGATCATGAAGAATGCAATGCATGAAATTTTCAAAAATAATTTTTAGAAAATTAAAAAGATGCAATTGACACCAAACTTAAAAGTTGACTCTAGACTCAAACAAGAAACACAAAATATTTTTGATTTTATGATTTTATAAACTTTTTTGATTTTTTTTTTTCGAATTTAATTGGGAAAAACGAAAAAAAGAAAATTTTTTGTATTTTTCGAAAATAAGAAATAAAAAGCTTAAAATTAAAATAAAATTACCTAATCTGAGCAACAAGATGAACCGTCAGTTGTCCAAACTCGAACAATCCTCGGCAATGGCGCCAAAAACTTGGTGTGCGAAATCGTGATCATTACTCCTTGGTAACGGCGCTAAAATCTCAATACGCACATTCATGATCTTAATTCTATTTCACAACTTCGTACAACTAACCAGCAAGTGCACTGGGTCATCCAAGTAATAAACCTTACGTGAGTAAGGGTCGATCCCACGGAGATTGTCGGCTTGAAGCAAGCTATGGTCACCTTGTAAATCTCAGTCAGGCGGATTCAAATGTATTAAGAGATTATAGTGTACTAAAAGATAATTAAAATAGGATAGAGATACTTATGTAATTCATTGGTGAGAATTTCAGATAAGCGTATAGAGATGCTTTCGTTCCTCTGAACCTCTGCTTTCCTGCTGTCTTCATCCAATCAGTCCTACTCCTTTCCATGGCAAGCTGTATGTTAGGCATCACCGTTGTCAATGGCCACCTGTCCTCTCAGTGAAAATGGTCGAATGTGCTGTCACTGCATGGCTAATCATCTGTCGGTTCTCGATCATACTGGAATAGGATTTACTATCCTTTTGCGTCTGTCACTACGCCCAGCACTCGCGAGTTTGAAGCTCGTCACAGTCATTCAATTCCTGAATCCTACTCGGAATACTATAGACAAGGTTTAGACTTTCCGGATTCTCAAGAATAGCCATCCATGGATTCTAACTTATACCACGAAGATTCTAATATCTCAGACTCGGTCCCCTGTATTAGATATCTAAGAGATATTCATTCTAACTTGTTTGCATGTAGAACGGAAGTGTTTGTCAGGCACGCGTTTATAAGTGAGAATGATGATGAGCGTCACATAATCATCACATTCATCATGTTCTTGGGTGCGAATGAATATCTTAGAAGCGGAATAAGTTTGTATTGAATAGAAAAACAATAGTACTTTGCATTAATTCATGAGGAACAGCAGCGCTTCACACCTTAATCTATGGTGTGTAGAAACTCTACCGTTGAAAATACATAAGTGAAAGGTTCAGGCATGGCCGAATGGCCATCCCCCATAAAGGTCTAAGATAGCATAAAACTAATCAAAGAGAATGTAAATACAATAGTAAAAAGTCCTATTTAAACTAAACTAGTTACTAGGGTTTACAGAAATGAGTAAATGACTCAGAAATCCACTTCCGGAGCCCACTTGGTGTGTGCTTGAGCTGAGCATTGAGCTTTACACGTGTAGAGGCTTTTCTTGGAGTTGAACGCCAGCTTGTAGCCTGTTTCTGGCGTTGAACTCCACTTTGCAACCTGTTTCTGGCGTTTGACTCCAGAATGCAGCATGGAACTGACGTTCAACACCAGTTTACGTCGTCTATCCTTAATCAAAGTATGGACTATTATATATTGCTGGAAAGCCTGGATATCTACTTTCAAACACAATTGGGAGTGCGCCATTTGGAGTTCTGTAGCTCCAGAAAATTCACTTTGAGTGCAGGGAGGTCAGAATCCAATGACATCAGCAGTCCTTCTTCAACCTCTGAATATGATTTTGCTCAAGTCCCTCAATTTCAGCCAGAAAATACCTGAAATCACAGAAAAATACACAAACTCATAGTAAAGTCCAGAAATGTGAATTTTAATTAAAAACTAATAAAAATATACTAAAAACTAACTAAATTATACTGAAAACTATGTAAAAACAATGCCAAAAAGCGTATAAATTATCTGCTCATCAGCGGCCATAAACTCGGCAAAGTTATCGGCCGGCTATTCATTTTCAGTCTCTCCTCATGAATGCATACAACCTCATCCGCGAGTAGCCATTAGGGTTCCTGTCTACACCAAACAATCGATATCAAGGTGATCAATCTCAATATCAAAAGCCTAGTGCTTTAATTATCCCAAGAAGGCACTCACAAACAAGCATACTATGCAATATCAATGAGATAACCTAAATAGCACCAAAGAAAAGACACAGAGTATGTAATGAAGCACAACCGGTCCATCCCTCAGGCTCATGAGGACGAACCGCTCTGATACCACTAAATGTAACACCTTAATTACCCTAAGCCTTACCTCGCGTCGTAAAGCAAAGGTTAATCAAAGGTTACGACAATTCTAAAGCTTATACATATTTATATAGAAGGAAATAATATATTCTAGAAGCCCGATGAAGGATTTAACCTCAAAAACAGAATTTGAAAAGCACAAAACGTTCACACAAAGCTACAACTTAAGGCACAAGATATACAAAAGTGAGAGATCTATACAAAATAATCCAAAGAGACTTTAATACAGGATAAAGGTCATCTGCTCTGTCACCATCAAAGCAACTCATCGAGGTGGGTTGCGACCTGCATCTGAAAAAAATAGCAGAGTATGGAATGAGAACGGAAGTTCTCAGTATGGTAACAGTGCCTAGTGATGTAAGATATAAGACTCCTGGACGTCAGAGGCAATCCTAGAGCTTCATATCCATCATGAGATTCAACTTAAAGCATAACTATAACATATAAAACACAACTTTAAAACCATAATAATCAAGGGTAATCTAACTTAATGGATTTTCTAATCTAACAATTCCTCGCTGTCCCACAGCCTTCGCCAGCCTAACCGCCATGTGATCCCATCGCCACCTCCTTCTGAACCTCCTCAATCCCAGTAGAATACACAGATAATGTCAATGCAAGGAAAACACAAGTATAAGCATGTATATCAAGTAATTCAATTAGGCAATTAGGCATGTAATACAATTAGGCATACAATTCAAGTCAGCAAAGTAAGCAAGCATATAAAAGATGCACATGATGCATGCTTGTCCTATTGGCTGTGATATCACATTGTCGGTTCAACTGCCAACCCGACACATCTCCATGGAGATGTTGCCCTTCGGTATCATAATGGGAACCCCGAGATACCGTGCCCATAACACGGTCCAGGATATAGAGCCTGCATACTCTAGTGATCCGAAGAGAAGCAAGCGGATACTCTTGCCACGGACTTAACATTTCAACGTAAGCGGGACTAACCACCGCCCTTACGCCGCCGCCACAACCACGACAGGCAGGATTAACTAAACTGTCCCTGCCAGACGCATAGCGTCTCAACAATCTCAATATAAAATAGTATTACAGTGGTTTTCAGAAATCATTTTTCAGTATATCAGTAATCCATCATTCCGTCCCGAGTCCCAGACTCATCTCAACTACCATCAATTCATAATCTCCACAACTCGTTATGTCAATCGTTATTACAGTACTCCATCATCTCTCTCAACTAATCTATACTCAGTACTCCAAAAACCTAAGTATCCGTTTTCTAAACTTTTTACAAGAAAAATATCTAATTAAACTTACCTAAAGCATCCCCCATGTTTTGAAACCTAAAAACAAGCTAAAGAATCTTAGATAAGTGTATCGGAAGTTTACAAGCTTTCAAGAAAGGTAAAACAGTTAAAAACAACATTTTTATTGAAAAACAGGGCAGTGTGCGTACGCATAAAGTTGTGCGTACGCACGCACAGAAGGATTTTCAAGAAGTGTGCGCATGCATAGAAGTGTGCGTACGCACAGAAGGTAAAAGTTCTCATTTTAAACACACGCATAGATACGTGCGATCGCCCTGAACAGACTGCCACTCCCAACGTGTGCGTGCACATGAGGTTGTGCGTACGCACAACTTGCAAATTTCGCAGGGTGTGTATGCCACACCAGAGTGTGCTAGAGCTCCCAACAGTATGCACCTCCCTGTGTGTGTGTGCACAAGAGTATGCGTACGCACGGTTTCAAAAAGTCACAGGGTCTGCGTGCGCACAAGGTTGTGCATATGCACAAGCCAAAATTAGCCACTGATGAGAGCACACGCACAGCAGTGTTCATGCGTGATGAGTTGGGATTTGCACCGATTTAGAACTTCTCAAAAACAAGAATCGCTTCATCGGTAGCATAGGCCATACCGGCAATTAAATCCCAAACATCAAAGTTTAATTTTCCAAATACAAAATATAAACCGATAGTAGTTCAACCTTGAATCATTCTCTCTTGGAATGCAATTAAGATGTCACACTTTCGGTTGTGAGGGAAAAGGGTTTTCAATCAAAGAACGAGAGATTAAAAGCACTAAGAAATACAAGAACAAAGAAATTATCAAAATTGATATTAATGCAAGTAAAAAGGGAAACAAGATCAAAACTTAGTGAAAATGCTCTAAAAGCATAGATGAGCCTTGACTTGGGAATGAGAATTAAGAAATTCTATCATCGTCATAACCACAACTATGGCAATTATGACGAGTCAATCTCACTTAGTCAACCCCCCTAACATCGAGGAGTAAGTCCAGCAAGCATAACTGACCTTAATCCATAAGTCCTAGCAAACTTACTAAATTAATTGGTAAAAAGCTAGCGTCAATAGAAACAAGAGTCAACTAACTACCCAAGAATTGCAACTAAATATCGGACATTATGACTCTAGTATCCTAGAAACTCATTTCCCAAGCCAAGGTGTGAAAAGCTACTCAAAATTACCAAGAGGCATTTTGACAAACACTTGGTGGACATAAAACCAAAACATGAGAAATTGCAAAAGAAAATGAAAACTATAACCAACTATTCACAACATCAACTATAAACATTCAATCAAGCAAGTAGAAATCATAAAACATTAAATTCATCAATCAAAACTTTAAGAAACCAAAATTGCACATATAAACAAAGTAACTTGAACCAAAAGAAAATAAGAGTAAATGTGATGTAATTAAAGAGAAATTAAAGAGTACTTACAAAAGAGTTGATCAAAATCCAAGATGAAAACTTGAAACTATAAAATGCTATAATGGAAATTTAGTAAAACCCTAAGAGAAAATTTTCTATCTATACTTCTCCTACTCTTAATTATGTTGTAAAACTATCTCCGTGAGCTCCTAATCTCATCCTTCATATGTCTTCATTCCCCTTTGATATAGCACTCCAAAAGGCCTCAATAACTCCAAAAATTGGGCCAAGAGATCCCCAAAATCGCGAGCCACGTGCTTTATTAATGAAGTCACGCGAAGGGACCTATGCGTATGCACAGATGTGTGCGTACGCACACTTGCTGAAATTTCTACTTGTGCGTACGCACACTTGCTGATTCTGCTCTTGTGCGAACGCACAGGTAGTTGTGTGTGCGCACACTTGTCTATGTGCTTCTCCTTTGTTTTCTTTATGTGTTCTCTCTTCTTACATGCTTCCTTCTACTTTTGTCTTTCCATTCATGCCTCTAGGACCTGAAATCACTCAACACACATATCACGACATCGAATGGAATAAAAGTGGGATTAAAATTATCAATTTAGGCACAAAAATACATATTTTCACATTTAGGTTCAATTTAGGGATAAAACACAAAAGTATGCTATTTTAGTGAATAAGTGAGTTTCTGTGCATCCAATTTAAGCTAAAAAGTTATCATCAAATATGGACTCATCAATTCCTCCACACTTAAACAATAGCATGTCCTCATGCTAAACCAAACAAGGAGAATGATCAAAGGGTAACAACTTATTGAATGCAACTATCCATATGCATGCAAGTATAACATATACTATCTATACCTATCTATCTATCTATAGTTTTCTATTGAATCGGTGAAAACAAACAATCAAATTTCCAAGCAAGAGTATAGACATATAGGGCTAAGCAAAGAAATAATTCAGTGCAATCAAAATCTAAAGAATTGATTCAACTCATCAAAATGAAGCAACTTGCAAGAATGCATGATAAGAAGGGTGGAGACATAAAATTGAGTGATCAAACCATCACTAGGTGTGTATTCACTCTCAATGCTCGGCATTTAGGTTTTAATCACTCAAGTCTCCTCTAATCATATTTTCAAGTATTTGCTTTTCATCTAACAATCAACAACCATGTGATGCATGAATGCAATTATCATGAGGACTTCATATGATTGTAATGGGGTTAGGGTTAAGGTGGGATAGATATGGCTAAGTGGACTAAATTGAATCCATGATTAGTTTAAGTATCCAACTCAACCTATATCAACCAAATCACAAACTATGCAACCTAACTTCCCATTCTCTTTTTATACACATTCATGCATCTTTTTCATCCTAATCCACATATACATTTCTTATTCATTTTTTTCTTTTTCTTTGGGATAAATTTTGTCCCATCTTATTATTTTTTTCATTTTATTTTTTTTTTTATGACAAATGCATATGGTTAAAGCAAATTGATACATGAATATGCACCCATTTTTCCAAATTTTCAATGAATACCCAAAAAAATACTTTTATGTCTCTACCAGTGCTTCCCAAAATTCTCCCACACTTAAATGCAACACACTTCTCAACCTAAGCTAATCAAGGATACAAATCAAGGTAAATCATAGTTTTCCGCTTAAGGTTGTAATGTGGTAATGTTAAAAAATAATGTGGGTAAATAAGGCTCAAAGGGGTTAACAATGGTAGATGCAAAGGTATGTCTATATGGTTAGTGAGCTTAATTCAAAAACAGCCTCAATCATGCTCAATGCATTCAAACATCAACTATCGGACATAAATAATCAAGCAAAACCAAGATTACAATCATAGAAGGAGAAAAGCACACTATGAACAAAATTGTGATTAGAATGTGTAACCACTCATTAAAACTCAGAGACTCATAAGGTATTTTGTTCTATCTCTCTTTTATGCTCCATAAAAATCATTCAAGCAAGTTTTAAAAACAATTTTCCAAATCAATTCAATAGAACACCCTAAAAACAAAATTCTTGAAAATCTTTATTGTTTTTCACCAAAATTATTTCCTATATATGTATGTATATTGTGATGGATGCAAAGTTTTCAAAATTCCTAGTTCTTTTCCTAATTTTCAATGTCCAAAAACTAAAATGAACAATTAGGATCAAAATTGAACTAAGTGCTATGCTCTTCACATCATCCAGTCACAACCAAAATATGTATATATATACTGAGTAACTAAAAGTGCAATATATATATATATATATATATATATATATATATATATATATATATATATATATAATGCTAGAGATAAACTATAAACATACTAACATATATACAACTACCAAAGTACTAACATGTAAAGCATAAGGCAAAGTATTCTAAATATCCGCAAAAGTATAATAAAGACTAGAGTAAAAGAGTGTTTGGCGGTGAAAATAAAATCGGGATGGGGATGAAACAGCTCTATTAAACTCCACCGTCTGGCGGTGATGGGTGGTTTAGTGGCTGCTCAACTGGTGACTGCTCAGCTGCTGCCTCAGCCACCTCAACTGCCAGCTCCTCAGCTGCTAGCTCAGCTGTCTCAACTACTGCATCCACTACCGGTTCCTCAACTGCCTAGTCAATGTCAGCTGTTGCATCCTCTGTCTTGGACTCTGGCTCAGGTGTTTGCACAGGAGGTGGTCCAGGGTCTCTACCATCAAGTCTCACCACTATCCACTGAAAGCGGCACCCACTGCTGCGCTCGTGTTGGTGGAGTGCCTGAAGGATGTCCTAGGCCAACTCATAAGGGGTCCGAGGTTCAGGTATGGAAACTGAAGGCTCTGATGGTGCTGATGATGATGGTGGCTTGATGGTCTTCTTCTTCTTCTGCGGTGTCCATCATACTCTCGGTATGGCAGATATGGATGGGTACTGATATAAACAGACGTCCGATCTCCCGGTCGCCTCTCTACCCTAGATAAGGTGGCCATGCGGGTGATCATCGATGGGAAGGAAATGTTGTATTTCTGTTGTTGGTTCACCTTCCATATCGATTCTCTAATAAGGGGCAGAACAGAAATTCTCTTGCCCTCAGAATGGCCCAAAGAAGAACTACTACTCGGACTCGGATGTGTGTAGCATGTGTGCTCGGCAGAATGTAATCGGCAATGATTTGCTACCAAATCCTTGCCTCCAGGTGTAAATGAGCACATGCAATGCTAATGGGTACCGTATTTTCTCCTCGGCTGTACTCCCAACGGGCCTCAGGTCGGCCAATTCTTTTCAGAACTATGTCCAAGGATAGCTTGCCGGAAGTCAACTCTTTCACTATTTTTGGATAAGCGTCGCGGCTCGGGGAAACATGCAGAATCTGCAAGAGAGCCTCTAAAGCGTGATCGGAGGTGTCTAAGGTGACCCCCTCAGAAAAATAGTGTCAGCATCTCTCTTCAGTAGATTTCCGTGAATTTTTTGACCATGTGTTCATTAATTTCCACTAGGTCAAATTCCATGAATTTCCACTGGTAAAAATCAAGTCTGTTTTGTATGATTTTCGCATGTTTATCTGGCATGCTAAGCTTCCACTCATAGTGGAAGGCTTTTTGCTCCACTTTCTTGTATTGCTCATGGGTAGCTTCAGTGATAGAGGTGTCCGGCAGTGTGCTCAGACAAACCGGAGCAGGAGCCAAAGGATTGCTTTTCTCCTTACCCTTACGACGCATCCTAAAAAAGAACAAAAATAGAATACAACTTAGGAGAAACAGATAAAAGGCACAAAAGCAAAGAGGAGATAATCAATAATGCAAATTAGAGACAATAAGGTAAACAGAGAGTTAATTGAGGAAAACATATTCAAAAGAAGTGATATGCTTAAAAGAAAATGTAGCTTTCCATGATCAAGAAACCTAAGTATTGCACAAAAGAATGAATGATAATTAAAATATAAACAACTTAGGTAAACCAATGGAAGTGAATTGAATTAGGGACTTTGTCATGACCCGAACCAAGCCATGACTGGCGCTCAAGGGACAAGTCCCTCAGCAAGCCAAACGACCAAATTTTCAGAAAAACGGACAGAATCTCCTCTGTTTCTAGGACCTTACCAACATAAATATTAACTCCCTGTATTAATAATAAACCTCCATTTCTAAGACAACAACAACAACATACTCCAAATTATATCCACAACCAAATATATCCAAAATACGCATCATAAACCCTAAACCCTAAACCCTAAACCCTAAACATATATATATATATACATACATATATATACATACATATATATATGTACATACATATATATATGTATATATATACATATATATGTATATATATATATATATATATATATCAAGTTGATAACTAGAGTATATAGTTAAAACCATAAGTCTTACATAACCAAATCATAATCACTACCTAACCAATTCAAGATTCAAAATAGCATAACCCACACGAGGATCCTGCCTGTGACATATGGAGCATTGACATAATCTAGATTTTGAGCAAAGGTTCCATTACATAATTACTTAGCCCTTGGAAAGAAGAAGGGCTCACCAAAATGACTAAGATCTACTGAGGGGCAGGTGGAATGGAACCTGGAATGACTCCTGTATCTGAAAAACATGGGAATATAATAGGGTGAGTTTTGCAACTCAGTGAGCAAACATTACATCTATAACCCACACGAGACAATACAGAGTTTACCTTGAAAATTATATTGCTTTTCAGAGATGAGAAATTCATATTAATTAATTATACAAACAATAGATAAATAGTTAAGCGGATGAACTGAAATGGGAGTTCTCATTCTAGAAGTCAAATCAAATCAAATATTACACACCTAGGGCGGCTCCACCTCTAAGGGTAGCCTTTTCCTCTAGTGTGCCCGTACGGTATAACAAATCCAACGTGTGGCCTACACGTTAGGCTAGCAACGCCCCTCCATCGGACCTTAGAAAGGTTGCGATAGCCTCAGTAGAGATACTTAATAAAGTGCCTCTATTGTTTAGGAAGTATATCCCTGATATCTCCACTATTCCCCTTAAATCAGGGAACAAATAAGCCTCTGCCTCAATCTCATATTCAAAGATTATTGTTCAAGCCCTTACTTCATCTGATCTGGGCGGAAGTCTGAAAGTATAAAGCCAGGGAAGTCAGTAAGATTGACTGAAGACATGAAATGACGTAGGATGACAGACAAAGATTGAAAGCATGAATTCTATTAAGCAAGAGGCAAGGATCGAATGGAAGTCTCTTTGATTGGTTGATCTTATTCGTTACGCTTGTCCGAAGTAAGAGATTTTGACTACCTTGGTTTCTCCAAAAGGTTCTTTTCTTTCTTTATCTTATTAGTTACGGTTGTCCGATTGATTTAACAAACTTGATTAGGTGCAATGAATAAATAGGGGGCGCCCCCAACTCCTTCTTGTTATGACTATTAGTTCTTTTTTCCAGCTTCTATATCTCTGGTCCCAATGCTTTCCTAACTAAATAGATATAGGATGCTAGCTCCGGTCGGGAATGTATTAGACTAAATCATAGTACTAGCTCGGGTTCTGACTTCACTGTATATATAAAAGGAAGGAAATAAGAATTGTTTGTAGCTTTCTAACCGCACTCTTAGTAGAAGGCCCGGCTTTATTAGTTAGGCTGTGATTCTTTAAGGCTTATGCCTATACTTCAAGACTTTACTTGCTTTCTGACTTTAGACTTCTAAGTACGGGCTTTGGTAACTACAACAATAGAAAGATATCTCTTCCTCTATCTCTAAAAGGGCTAACTAAATGGAATTACTTCTCATCTAACCTTTCTAAAGAAAGGCCTTGCTTTTCACTTTCTTACTTGAGAGCGGCATAAAGCCTTTGTCCTTGATCTGATCGCTACCTTAGCCCCTAAAGGGGGTCTTTTTAGAGCAGTCAAAGAGAGTTCGTTCTTAAAATAAGAATAACATAATCCCACCCCTTAGTGTAGGGCTTCTTCACTCAAGCAGCACTCAAACGAAGTCCTATTGTCACCCCCGCGCCAGCCTGAGGTAGTCATCCCCATAGAAAGTTCCCTCGAAAGTCAAAGGATTCCTATGATCGAATAGCAGCAGGCAAAAGCCACAGCTTGTTTTGTTCCAGGCGAGTGTGCTCTTTTCGAAGGTGACCACCAATTGGGGAGAGCGCTTAGTTTATTATCAAAAAGTCGTCGTTGCCACTTTCCGACTCTATCACCTTCCTTCCGAGAAGGAGTCCGCTCATGGTAGAAGTCCTTTCCTTTGTGGCCTCAGGTCACCGAACTAATATAACAGGGGATTGAATACCATTAAAGAACACCACTAGCTTTAGAGCTTTCATTCCCATTGGACCCTTGATAAACCACCTTGAAGAAGCAAAAGCAGTTGCCGCTTCTGAGTGAATATTATTCATCTGACTCAATTCATTCGTTGTATCGTAGTAAAGGAAAGAAGAAAAGACCTTGAGTTACGCTCCTTACCTTCGAATGGTAATACTTATTCATTGACCTGGAGAATTTTGGTATTTCGCGTGGTGATACCTCACAGCCCGTAGGCTAAGCGGAAAGACTGCTATTCGATCTATTCACTTTCGTATCACCCGGAAAAACAAAGAACTACCTTGTCCGGAATGGAATGCCAATAGCCTCTTCCTCTGAATGCCTTATTGACCGAATGAAGAGGGAAGTCAAGCAGGAGGGATTCGCAAATATAAAAGAGACCTGAGGTTCTAACTTTAATGAAAAAATAGAGATTGTGAGAAGTTCCCGAGTGTGAGTAAAAAAGCCCCTTTTGAAAGGATCTTTCTGCTTTTTAGTTTCCTAATATGTGTGTACATATTGATTGTATCAGTACTACCAGCGAGCTAAGAGCTAACCCCTTTCTTTTCCTATGGCGTTTTAATACTCACCCCTGAAATAGAGATAGAGAGAATCTATTAAGTTGGAAGGCGGAAAGAAGCACTGGCTAAGACTTTCATGGAGATGGGGCATACAGGGCAAGTGTACTAGCATATGAGTTTCAAGCTTTTGAATTAAGCTTTGTCAAACCCTAAGCTGCTACTTAGAAAGGGGGCGTAGCGGGTAAGGCAAAATAAAAGGTGTCCGCCTAGACTACTGCCACTTTCTTATGTGAATACCGAGTTCTTTCACTCCTCAATCTCACTCTTTAGTGAAAGTCTCTATTTCACTTTCAAAAAGCAGTCTACACAAAATTACCTCTTCGATGCTAAGAATAGGGTGCTGTCTCTTTCTAGTAAATAGAATCATTCCTATCATGACTGTAAAGCAATGGAATGAGCGATCTCAGATGTCATTCTTGCATCATGACGCCGAGAACCGTCTGCTCTCTCTTTTCCGCAAACTTAGTAGATTAGATGGAAAGAAGAAAGAGTAAGCAGAGATGGTACCACTAGGAGACAAGATCAAATAAAGGAACTTCACTCAAAGCTGGGGAAGTAATGAAGGGTAAATAGCGTAGATAAGAAAGGGCGTCGTTAGCAGGCTAGACAGATATTGAATGAAGAAAGAGAGGAGAACAAGTCACTTATTTTCTTTCACTAGTCTCAGGTTTACATCAGA
>NW_027255450.1:1433174-1453174 GCF_003086295.3 Arachis hypogaea | reverse complement strand
TGTATGAAGTTCTTCTAGAGTCAGTGAAAGGGGAGTTAACACCATGAACTCTCTTTCCTTTCCCTACTTGTGACATAACTCTATTACCTCTTTCTCTTGGGCTTCCCTTACTTGTGGCATAATTCAATACCTTAACTCACTCCTTAACCGTTCAGGCCTATCGACTAGATATGCCCTCACTTCCCTTCGAGAGCAATCAATGGGTCAGTTAACGCAGTAAGAAAGTACTCCCTTCGGGTTAGCTTAGAAATAACTCCAACTCCTGATTGAAGAACTTCATTAACATCTTGACTCTTAACTAACTTAGTGGCATAAGGTTATCAAAGTAATAAGTTAAAGTATGCGTGAGACTCTATTAACTCTTAACAGCTCCCTCTATTAGGGGTCTCTCTTTAACCCTGGCTAGCTCGGCTGCTCTAACTCTCGGGTTTAGCCCTATCCCCTACTCCAGCAACTCCTAACTCATAACTCTTAGCTCATACCCGGCCTGTGACCGATTACCTTACTCATAAGCTCTTAACTCAAACCAACTAACTCCTTAACTCCCTTAGCTCGATAACAACCCTTACCTTAGGCTCTTGTTGAAAGTAAAGAGTCCGAGGAAAAACCCTGAAGTGAAGCATCGCTTCCTTCTTAACTTGTTGAATTCACTCACTTAACAACCAATTACGTAACTCTCTCTTACCCGGTTACGAACCTAACTAAACTAATGCTTGTTCGATCGTGTCCCTTGAGGTATGAGTCAGTTAGCGGGAGAGAACTCCTTAACTCAATAGCTCATTAGCTACCCTTGCTTGTGGCCTATTAGAGTCAAGACTTCTACTTTATGATATTTTTCGTGAGTTCAACAACAAACAAAGCAGTTACAGCTGGTGAAACAACAGGAAAGGACAGAGACTCTATAACGTGCTTGTGACCGATCCATTACTTTAAGTAGTCAGTGAAAGCAGTTGTTAACACATGCCCTAACTATCTATCTAATAGGGCCTAGCTGCTCTTTCATACCTTACTGCTGACCGATCTTCAGCTACTAACTCAAATACCCTACTTGAAGACACCTTAGCATCAAAAGCAATAATCAAGCAAGCAGATGAACGAACCAAAGGCAGAGGTGCTACCAAGCTAGCTCAAACAAGATTGAAAGCAGCATCTCCAGAGGATGCTAAAGCAGTCAAAGTCCTAACTAGGAGCTCGTAACTACTCTATTGCTTACCCAACTCATGCAATAATAGTCTTCTCGGGGACCTAAGAGAATAGGCAACATAAACTTCAAGCTTTGCTTCTTTCCCTTCTCTGGATAGGGGTCGCTCCTATCGGTGACATCCTCAACAACTCCAACAACATTAACTCTCCTTTCCAATTCAGTTAAAGCAGGAGTGAAAACTACAGCTGAAACTGGCTTAGAAATAGGTGCAGCTCTTCGCTCTCCAACTGCCTTAAGACAAGACCGGTGATAGGATTCATTTAAAGAAGAAAGCTCGGGAGTCAGTTCATGTCTTTGTTCTCTTCCCCTATCCCTCTTAGTTAGGAAGGGGTCGAGCTTAGCTCATGAGATCAACTCATCTTTTAACAACAAGGGCAAGAACTCTATTAGTTGCTATTTTACTCACTTACCTTGTGACAGATCTAGGATTCTCTCGTTCGGGCTTAGTCCGTAACTCTATTCTTAACTCCTATCAAGTATTAACTCATAGCTCGGGAGATAACTCTATACCTTACTTGCTTGGGACCGATCTTGTCTTCTCCCTACTTTCTTTTAGGGCTAGCTCCCACTCGTTACTAACTCATACTCTTTCATACCTTACTTGTGCCTCTAACTTAAGAAGCAGGTTAAACAAGACTAACTCGATTAACTCTTTCCCTACAACCGTACTTGTGACACTAATTAACTTACTTAAGACCCTATAAGCACCATCCTCCCCTATTAGATTAGGGCTCTTGGAGAAAGTAATGAGTCTTGACTTGGTACGAAGGGATCGATCAAATCAATACTTTTTTATAGTCTTGACAGAAGGGCTAATGTTATCGTAATAGATTACCCAGCACGAGGTTGAACTAGACCCCGCACAGCAAGGAACGAAGTAACTCGACCAACGGGAGAGGAACAGAGGCCGAACCCAGTGCAAGGAGGGAAAGAAGTCTTACTAGAACGCCCTACTCCCTTCATGCTCCCCCGCTTACAAGCTAGCCAGATTCTGTCTTCTTCTAAACCTTTTCTCTATCTCCCACTTCTTTTCCATTGAGGACGGCAACTCCTTACCTTACTAAGGCATACTTTCACAAGTACGGGTTTCAAACTTACAGGAGTCTCTTGCATTTTGAGTACCTGATCCTTATGTAGCCAGACCAAGGCTAAACCTCCTCGAACTCTTACACCCGGAGTCCCCTGTCAGAACTCTTAACCGGACACCTGAGTTAACAACCTGGAGCAAGAACACTCTGTAACCCAATGCCTATAACTCCGAACTCCCTGACTTATGGCTTCGCAACTCCTAGCTTCAGGAATAGTTTAAGGTTTAGAAACCTTAGGAAATGCCTTAGAGAAAAATCCAACAACCCCTTTTATTCCTCAAGACAGGAGTCCCAGACAGGTTAGTGATTAGTATTGGATGGATTATCTAGTTATTAATTCACCCGATGGAATCATACGAGCCGGGAAGGTTCACATTGCCGGAAACGAGGCTTTTCCCATGTCTCCCGAACACGAAGCCAATTGAGATGAAAGCTTATAAACAGGGAAGATAAGAGGGCATCGGATAGGAACTCATCAGTATGATTCTTTTTTTAATGACTAGTCTCTTCCCTTTTCCCTTTACTTCAAGTAAATCTAACCGAGCCCAAGCTAACGCCCCCTATTTCTAAAGGGGTCCCTTAAGAACTTCATATAAGTGAAAGGTTGCTTTTAGGAGTGATCCCTCACTCTGAAACAAGCCGGTGGTGATCTCACTTTCGAAAGAGAGTCTCGACGTGGCGGTGTACACGTAGCGCCTATAGCATAAAGCCCGAAACCGCCTTCTTCCTCAGCATCCTCCTTTTCTGGGTCCTTGTCAGCTTAGATGATTTCAGTTATGCTGGACTCTCTCTCTCCTACAGCCTCCTTCTCAGGTCTCGCTTTCTGTGCGACATGAACCCACTGATTGGAAGACAATACCTATAGGGGGCTGGTAATTCAAATCCGAATAAGCTGGTCAAGTAGAAGGAACTCCCAGAGTGTGAAGCCCTTTGGAGTAGGGGGATGAGACTTGGTCTGGGGCAATTGCACCGTTCTCTCCCTCCGCACATGACTAATCGAGAACGAACTTCGCAATTAGAATTACTCGACCTTCTCAGGCACTGCGGAATGGTCCCAGAAAGGATGAGAAAAAGGCTGCTGCCGGGCTAGGCTCCATAAGGTAAGGGCGCTTGCTGCCTAAACCATTAGGGGGCTACCGAAACAATTGTAGCGGCCGCTAACAGGCTAAATTGCCTTCACTAAAGCAGCACTAAAACGAAGCAATATTGCCACTCCCGCGCTATATCATGCACTCAATTTCTCCTTTTATTTTAGTAGTCAAAGGGGAAGTAGACCGCATTCAGTAGCAAACCTTTAGCCAAGGTGGCGAGCCCTTACTTTTGCCTGCTCTCTCCTTGTATGAGCTAGTAAGATCTTTGATCATCTGTCTTTCTAACTCTAATAGAACATCCGAAACTAAGGAGTTTACTTGCTAGAGTAAGGAGTAAGGAGTTTACTACTTAGTGCTTGAGCTAAGCCTTTTGTTCTGGAACTCATTAGAATACCACAACCCTAATAGTCCCATTCATGAGCAGGCTTGACCCTCGCTACAGCTGCAAGAGCTAGTTTCTTTAGGTTTGTTGGCGTAACAGTAAGCATGGTAGAACAAGGAAGTAGGAGATATCAGCTGGTAAATCCTTGACCGAAGTACAGCTAAAACGGAAGCTCAATCCGGAACCTGTGAGTCTAGCTTCACGCTCGATACAGGAAAGAGAAGAGCTGCTAGCAGCGGAGGATGTTCTTTCGTATATGACTTCTATAGCTTTCCTAAATAGAGTACCTAATTCTTACTGCTTGTTCATTCCGGGTATGCGCAATCAGTACGATTGATTCCTTTAATAAATAAGGCCATTAGCCTTTTAATTCTTTAATTCATTCGTTGGAATCACTAGTAATCGCGGATCAGCATGCCAGCTAAAAGCAAGAACTCAAGATCGTACCTCTCCCTATCGGTCGAGTGACTTTGTTCCTCACTCTAACAAGTAAGTGACTATACGTTCCTCATAGCATTAATATGAGCAACTACTCCCCTATCGCTTCGCTCGACTAAGTACTCCCTTATCATGCGTTTTCTGGTCTGAATGTGGATATCTTATTTTATGAGGGTAGGGACGATTGCTTCTTTTAGCTAAGTTCTGCTTCAATGTTTTCGCCTATGAACTTACTGCTTTCACATCTTTGATGCAGTTCGTTCATGTAAAGGGGGAGCAATGGTCGCAGGGAGACTTGGATGTAACTAAGAAATCTTCGGCCGTTGGATAGATTCGAGGCCTGTGATGGACCCTATCTACCCGAGAGGGTAGGCTTCCTGTACCAGGTTCTTGGTTGTCTCGGTTGCTCACTAGAAGGGGCTTCAACCTGAGTGGACCGAACTCTTTATTAAGGGCTCGTGATTGGGCTTGGAATGCTTATTCTGGACTGAGTGTGGTTAATTACATATCAATCGCGAAACGCAACTTGATCAGTAATAAAATAGCTAGCGATAATAAGTAGGAATTTGGATTCCTTCAGACCGTTAGGGTCTTTAGACACTCGAACGATAGTGAGAGGTTAGAGTCTTTCAGACTCTGGAACGAATGTGAGAGTCATTGAAAGAGCCTTGATCAACTACTTCTTTATATACCCCAGTCAAAGTCTTCCTTCTGCAGAGCTAAGCCTTGAAGCAGGCCCTTAAGACTGACTGCGCTTTAGTCCTTCAAGCACCAGATTCTTCCTCCCCGACGGCCAACTCGATTGAAAGGGGGATCATAGCAGGTCTCAACAAGCCTTTTCCACGATGCACTTCCAGTAATGGGAGGACTTGTCTTTGCCCTTATACTCTAAACATAAGGAAATTGCCTGGTTCAAGCTCCTAACTCATTTACGCTTTTGCTTTTGGCATAGAGCTATAGGAATGCTGCTTTTAGGCGTGATCTATCTCTCTGCTTTTCATAGCGGTTTTCTTTACCTTGAATCCAGTGAAAGATGATTCTCTTCCTATTCCTCATAGGTTGTTTTATAACATCCTGACTTTAGTGCCCTAGGTTACAACTTTAACATGATAGCGTCAAGATCACAAATCGTCGGGCAAGTTCTCCTCCAGGCTCTCCTCTGACCACGAGTGGCGTACTCTGATATGAACCCGTCCTTGAGGTAATTGTAGAAATCAGAATACCAAGGTTCCCATCGTCCTCGTAATCTTCCTCGTCTTGACTGGTGATAGTTCATCATGTTCCAACTCTCGATAGTCTTCATCCAAGAAGATGAATGAGTCCCGTTCGACGGAAGGGCTCCTCCTCATTAAAGGGGCTGGGATGCCCAATCTCTCGATGACAAGCGACTCTGTACTTCGGTGTACTAGCATGTGTACTAGAGCGGCTGAGTCTTTATTCCATAAGGGCTAGCGAGCTTTATTCCATAAGGGCAAGCGATTGTAGATTCTCGGAACATGGGTGAAGGTGATCTCCCTAAAGCGCTTGATCAGGTCAATGGCAAGTTCTTGGTACGATATGAGTTGGGGCTCTTAGGTCTTCCATTCTCCCCCTTACTCACCTCTGAATCTATAAAAAAAGCCTTTACCTTTTTCATAATAAGGTAAGCATCCAGCTCTTGATCCAGAGCTACTGCTTCAACAATCAACTGAGCTCAGGAAGTCAGGTTAAGACGTCGACTTATACAGGGTCTTGCCCGAGGAGATGAAAAAGAATTCCTGTCTTTAGAAGTCAATCCCATTAAACTACACTTGTACGCTTGACATGAAAAGTAGAGGCAAGCGGAGTCAAAGGCCTCACCTCAACTGGATAGAGGCTGCTCCTGGAAGCGGAAGAAGAAGTCCAGTATTGAACGGCAGGACTTGAAGCAGACCGGACACTCTCGCCCCACATGCTAATCTTCCGGTCCACTGATCTACTGCATCGGAGAGCATATCGCCTTACTAATAAAGGGGCTTTCCCCACAGATAGACAGGGTTCACTCCTCTCATGCTGGCAAGTCCTGCTATTGTCTTATAGAGATAGAGAGTCAAATATAGTATCTAAGATCAAGAGATATGGAATAAAAGTAAACAAGCACCTTTCTTACCCGGCTAAGCGCTAACGAGCAATCAATAACACTCCTCTCCCAGCGGATGCGCTAACGCGCAACGGCTTTCGCGCTAGCGCGCCCCCTTCCTTTACTTTAGAAGCCGTTGCTTGTTCGGGAAAGCTACATAGTAACCTATCGCTTTGCTCTTCGATCTCGCTACTCGCCCCTATTCGATAAGTAAAGGAGAGGGCTTAACGCTCCTGCGCTGAAAGCATCAAACTGGATTAGATATAAGCCTTTACCCGAAAGAGATGAAAGCCAATGGAAGAAGCGTATGAGTTGAAAGCAAAGAATGAAACTAATCAAACTAATGAGCTGTTAGGGGAGCAGTACACTAGAGGTAAGATTCTCTCAGCAAGACTGAAAGGAGAGGAAGCTCAGAAGTGAGTTGATAGGTAATGATCAATCCTGCTGTGTTTCTGGCATTGGTTCTGTCAAAATCAAGATGCACGACGTTGTAGTAAGAACTTTTACTGAGGTGCGGCATGTTCCAGATATGTCAAAGAACCTTATTTCGTTGACCACATTGGATCTCGGTGGTTGTCTGTTGGCGGTGATGGTGTTTTAAAGGTTGTAAAAGGCGCTCCAGTTGTGATGAAAGCTCATCAAGTTAGTAGCCCCCTAATGGTTTAATACGTGTTACAAGGATCTACCGTTATAGGCACTGCTGCTGTATCTTCCTCCATGTCTGATTCAGAAGTCACTAGACTATGGCATATGAGGCTGGGACATATGAGTGAGAAGGGTTTGACATTGTTAAGCAAGAGGGGTCTTCTTTCTGGTCAGAGTACATCCAAGTTGGAGTTCTGCGAGCGTTGTCTCTTTGGCAAGCAAAAGAGAATCAGTTTCAACTCAGGGCTTCACAGAACTAAAGGTACTCTTGATTACATACATTCTGATCTTTGGGGCCCAGCACGTGTTCCTTCAAAAGGTGGTGCTCGGTATATGCTTACCTTCATTGATGACTACTCCAGGGGTTTATTTTATGAAAAAAAGAGTGATGTGTTTGTCACTTTTAAGCAGTGGAAGGCTTTAGTTGAAAAACAAACAGGCAAGAAGATTAAACGCCTTCGCACTTCTAATAGGTTAGAATTTTGTGATGGTGATTTCCACAAATTCTGTAAAGATGAAGGCATTGTTAGGCATCTTCCACACCTTATCTTGCAGAGGCACTCCACAACAGAATGGTGTCGCTGAGCGGATGAATAGAACTTTACTGGAGAAAGTTCGTTGCATGCTATCTAATTCTGGCTTATCCAATGATTTTTGGGCGGAAGCAGCTTCTACAGCTTGCTACCTAGTGAATCGTTCTCCAAATGCTTCTATTGACTGCAAGACTCCAGAATAAGTATGGTCTGGCCACCCTGCTGATTATTCTGAGTTAAGGGTATTTGGATGTCCTTTATATGTTCATGTTAATGATGGCAAGTTGGAACCTAGATCCAAAAAAGGCATATTCATTGGTTACCCAGCAGGTGTAAAAGGATACAAGGTTTGGTACCCTGATCCAAAGTCACCTAAATCTGTAAGTAATCAGTAGAGATGTTGTGTTTGATGAGTCAGTCATGCTTCATCAGAAGAAGGAGCCTTCTAATTTGATGAGACAAGTGTGAAGAATTCAAGTGAGCAGGTGGAGTTTGAGGTGGAGAATACAAGTTCTTCACAAAATGATTCACAATCAAATTCAGTTCAGCTATCTACTTCAGAGGATGCAGAAGATTCACCAGAGCAGAGGTGGAGTCTCTCCATAGGAATAAAACATGGGTTTTAGTTAAACCGCCTAAAGACAAGAAAATTGTTGGCTGCAAATGGGTCTTCAAAAGGAAGGAGTCCTCTCCGGGAGATGAAGGAGTCAAGTATAAGGCTCGCTTAGTTGCAAAAGGATACAGTCAGGTACCAGGTGTAGATTTTAATGAGGTTTTCTCACCTGTAGTAAAACACTGTTCCATTCGGGTTCTGCTCGCATTGGTAGCCATGTTTGACTTGGAGTTGGAACAGTTGGATGTCAAAACAGCTTTTCTACATGGTGATTTGGAGGAGCTGATTTATATGCAGCAACCTGAGGGATTTCTTGTTGAATATAAGGAAGGAGGAAAGCTCACAAGGGGAGTTACTTGACTTATTACTCTTACTGAGACTGACTACTAACTACTAAGAGACAACTATCCAACTTGCTCAACTCTGAACTCGAACTCAGCAGAAACCTTACTCTTTACTACTTTCTCAAGCCTACGGGAGAGGATTGACACCGATAGGGGGTACCTCGGAAGATTGAGTATATATATTAGGTATAGATAGGTATTCACTTGCTCGCCCACTTATCCATGCAAGGAGAAGTCTGAGAGAACTTACTCGAAGAGGGAGGATGGATGCGAATGAGCTGCAAGAATGCGTAGCGAGAGAAAGTCTTATCGACCGATAGCGACAGGGTTGACTTAGTGTTTGGTCACTTCCTTGCTTGGCTACCTCAGTAGGTCCTTCTTAGGCATGAGCCGTAGCCTTAGTCAGTAAGGATGGGAGGGGGCTTACTATTAGATAGGGACTCAGGAAGTTCATGGGAAGAGGTTAGTGTAAGAGATCATCTTTACGGGGTTGGAGTCACCGAAGTGAACGATAGGCAAGAGAAGACACAGGAGTTATCATCATGGTATAGTATTTTAATCGTTGTGGTGTGGGTGATTTATAGCGGTATAAGATAATACCCTTATCCTATACTTCTACGCCGCTCTGGGCCTTACCTCTCTAACGGTGATGAGCTGGGTTCGCTACCCCATATACGGATCATATACTCCTTAAGAGGCTCATTGTAGAGAGGGCCTGTCCTTGAAAAGGAAGTAGCTGATATAGTAGCTTCTTATATAGTCAGTTCTCCCGGAGCAAGAGGCGGGGAAATAGGCTGATCTTTGATTTATTCATTTTTACGTCCCCCTTAAGGGGAATGGAATCATAGGGCATTTGAGCAGGTCACGCGAAGGCAAAATGACACTTCTTTCTAACTTTCCTTATAGCTCCCGTGTAAGTAAATCTAACTACCTGCTGTAAGTCTTTATTACTTCCAAAGCTTTCTCCTTCCAGTTAGGTTGAAGGACGTCTAACTAAATCCTAATCGTTTGACTTCTTTACGTCTTCGCATTCTTTAAAGCAGAGGGTAAGAAGAGAGGAAGAAAGAGCAGCAAGCTGCAAGAGCATCCTATTTAGTCCTATATTAGATCTTAGCGCAAAAGCTAGTACTTTAGAGTCTATTTTTGTGCATTCCCCAGCTTCATCTGATAAGGGAGGCCTGGAAGTTGCAGTTTCATTCCCATCAGTTGGATCCCTAAGGCTTAAAAGAAGAAAGTCTGTCATTTACCCTGCTTCCGGAAGTAAGAAAGAATCTATTCCTATCGGAGATTCCGTTTTTGATTTAGAGTTAGACTACACGTCCAGAGAAAAGTATTGATATCGTGTTACGAAAGCCAACAATCAGTATTGAGATTGAGAAGATTAATCGGAGAAAACAAGTAGTATTAGAATACACGCCCTACCTTAGCTTCCTCTATCTATGAAAGCCCGCTTTAAAGTCAAGTCAGGCAGTGGAAAGAAAGTCAGTCAGAAGATCAGGCTGAGATGAGAAAACTATTGAGATTTGTGTTCAAGCCCTTACTTTACAGATCGGGGACTAAAGGCAGTTGAAAGCAGTCTTCTATTTATAGGTTTGAGTTAGACGCCGAGCTAGCTTCGTTTAAGTCTTTTAGCTCTACCTCTGCCTTTGATTCCTCTATGGCAACCTCAGCCATAAACTAACTATCTAGCTTCTTAGGGCTTAGCTACTTTATCCGCTAGAGGAAGATAAGCTGCCTTGGCCAAAACCCTTCGAATCTCTTACCCAAAACCCTTTTTACGGGCTTGCAGGTACAGGCCATACAGCTGGTAGTATGATTTCTAAGTTACACGGGATCTAGTATTGAAGGAAAGCTAGAAAGCTAATTGATATTGAGTTACAGGGGATTCCCCCATATTCTATAGAAATAACCCCCATTCTATTACTACACCGCTCATCTAACTAAAGAATCTCTTTCAACACCAATTGATTCTCATCCATATTCCGTTGAATCACTTAATAGTCCCTTTTAATCTATTACAAGACCTAGGATTCAATGCCACTAGGATCAACTCTTCCTAGCCTTCCCTGAACTACTCTATCGGAAAGCAGCAAAAGCAGAGAAAGAGCTTGAGGTGAAAAGAGAGATCGGAGATTTATCGATCTATTGAGTTACGTTGAGACAATACCGACCTTCTTCATCTTCTCTGATCTTTCCCGGCGGGGGGATTCTATTCCAATGCCCAAATCCCCTCCTTACTCAGCGGATCTAGTAGGAAAGGCTGTAATTAAGGATTGCCAATCAGCTTATTTAGGATTTCGTTCTGAGAAGCAGGTAAACGAAAAATGACCTTGTCTTACAATGGAGCTTGGGGCCTTACAGGCTGACCTTCATCTTTCTATTTTCTTGCGTGAAAGCCATGACTTAGATTGAGATCTTTTAGGCAGGGAATAAGAGCTCGAAGGGCTAACTAAAGAAGTAGCAGTTAAAGAATTCCCATCAGTTGGATCCGGAAGTAAGAAAGTCTAGTAAGGCAGGAGCATTACGAAATCATAAGCTGCAAAGAAGTCATAGTCAACCGGGGAGCTCTAATGAATTGATTTAGCTCTTAAAGAATTCCTTTTTGAAGAAGGGCAGAAAGTCAAGTTAGAATCATTCTCTTTTGTTCTTACCAAGCCGCCTAAAAGGAAGTATAGCAAAGGCAGAAAGCTTAGTCTCAAGCCGGATGAGTTCTATTTAGTGTTACTACGGGGCCGTCCTTAGATCAGGATGAGCACAACGACCTGAGATTGAGAACCTACCTTTTTTCTTTCTATTTGTGTGAAGAAATCCCGTCCTTGAGAATCCTCGATCTTGAGATTGTTGTGCATTATTCCAGTCCAGAAGTTCATTCCTCTCATAAGGCAAGAGGGCCTTATGAGTTGAGAAGGCGAAGGACCTAGCAACCTCTATTTAGTTACGGAAATCAGGTAATCTGATCCTTCGGAGGACAGAGAAGAGTTTACAGCTTGAGGTGAGGAAGGTTACTATTTTTATTTTTGTGTATTAAAGTCCTTACTAGAGTCTTGAAGTAAGTTGAAGTAAGAAAGATTGAGTTGGAGGAATCCATAGGAGGCCCGCCCGTTATGCATTGCATGAAAGAACCTTTCTTTGTATGACTTCTCGGTCGAATGAATACGAAATAGGACATCCGCGGGTGCTGGTAAGCTTGATGAATGAAAGCTTGAAATTCAAGGTGAGTTTACTCGTTGTCAAGACAAGAAAAGGTTTTTTCGGGAACAAAAGGAACAGCTTTATCATCACTATGTAGGTTGTATCCGGGAAAGGAAGCTATGTCCACCTCATCCCCCCTCCCAAGGTACTCATAGAATAGGCTCCACCTCCGTGATACTTGGGGAGATTATGACAGATCTTTAGTGGGTCTTTCCTTTTAGAAGCACCTTCCAACATACTATCTATGCTCTAAGCTTCTACTTTCGCACCTCGGGTCCAGATCAATTTGATCGTCGATCTGTACCTTCATTCGTACATGCATATGGATCTTCAACCCCGAGATCCTCTATGAGATCTTTTTCCAGAGAAGCCCCTGCATATGTTGCCCTTATCTATTCATGGTGTAATTCTTCTATCTGGTAAGTTTCGAGCTTCTTTAACAAGAGATAAATGCTTCTGAAAGCTATCTTATTAGCGCTCGTGCCCCATCATCCCATGGGTCACTTCACTCTCCGTAGGGGGAAGCAGAGTTCTTTCCCGGGTAAGAATGAGGATTTGAGTTTTCCTTATCCCGGGGGTGCCCCCCAGACCCCCAGCGCTACTACTTAATACCTTAGCTTGAAAGCCAACGCTTGCTATTCCACAAACTTCTCATTTCCCCTCTTATCTTATACATCATAGTCGTACTCAACTTCTTCTCTCGTTTGTGCAGAGTTATGGCTTTACCCCTTCTTAATCTAGCATTGCTACTCTTCTTACTATGTCTAAAATGGGACCAGCCAGACTATCGGGGCAGCCATTAGAGAAGAAGAGAAAGACACCACACACTAGTTACTAGTACCCCGACAGCTGAACCGGGAAAGCTGGAACCGTGCCATCTTGAACCCCAGCTCTATCTCTTGTTTTGGTTTTATTAGTAAAGCAATGACCAGTATCTTTCTTTCTGGTTTTACACCTCTTGGAAACCGGAAAAAGAGACCTTAGGTATTGGGCATACTTTTCACAGCTATATTCAAGGCTTAGGTCACGAACCACAAGCAAGACTATTTCAAAGCAAACAGTTGCCTGTCCACTACGAGATTCGATATAATGTCCAGATTTCCCAATCACAAGAGCTGAGGGCAGCTTCAGACTTACTAAGACGGCATAAGTTCCCAGACTAGAGCCGCACCACACACATATGATGGCCTACCAGCACCATACGCGACAGCAGAAGGGCAGCAACATTCAGAAGATAGTAAGAGAAGTGATCAGGCAAATATAGCAAGTGTGAAGCGAGTAGATTTTTTCTTTTTGTTGGAGATGAGCCTAAAAGATCGAAAAGAATGAGTTCAGGTTCACGGCTTTAAATAGTAAATTGGAAATACCAGTACCCGGGTGAGTAGGAATGGATCTAATCTAGCTATAGATAGAGTAACGGTTTCGCAGCGAGAGAGCAAGGGGGCGACTGAAAGGCAATAACGATGTGGCTCCAGGGGGAAAGAGCTCTGACTGATCTTGTCACAAGGATTCTTGACTCAAAAAGGAGTTAAGTATTAATTCAATTTAAATTAATTACAAAGGAGTCGTCGTAACTGGCCATAGCCGAGTAGACGGAATTTTTCCATCAGTAGAAAAAGCCTAGAAGGCATAACTCTGGTCTTCTGGTCTGATGAACGGTTAGATGGCTTATCTGTAACCAAACCAAATAGGCTCAAAACGGTCTTAAACAGAAAAAGGCGAGTTGCGCTAAGGTCTCAGTTCCACTACAGACGAAGCACACCGAACCTAGGTTTCTTTCTACCTCGTCAGAGAAGAAGGAAGAAACTGGGTTCTGAATCAAATCCCATCGATAAAGTTCGAGTGCTTTGATGCTGCTGTTCTTTAGTGTAAGCGCGGTTAGCTCCTTTCTATACCCAAGTCCGTGTGAACCAAAGACAAGTAAAAACAGCCATTCATTTAACATTTAATAAGAAAGTTTTATGTTAATTTAAATAGAATTGCCCGATCGTGATGAATGTTAATTGACATTGGGTAATTCATAGAAGAGCATAGCCATGCCATGATAGAATGACTGAAAGCCTGAATTCAACCACTCAAAAAGATCTAGCAAGATTGACTGCAATTCAATTAGCAATGTTAACTGCAGACAGATTCTAGTTCAACCATTATAGCAAGAGGCGGAGCTTGATAGGAGCCCGAGCGTACCCTATCATAATCGCAATGAACGCGATCTTAGGAAGCTTCCTTTCGTCCCGGTTGCACTAGGCTAGACTCTTTCAATCAAGCCTATACAAAGGTATCCTCTTCCGCTTTCTTCGCTTGCTTGCTGGAAAGCTCTATACTGACCTTGGCTATTTCAGGCAATTTCTAAAGCATTTAGTAGCCATGCTACCTTCTTTGGCCCTACCTTACACACCATCTTTCTCTTTTCCCGCCAGCCGCCCTTAATTTATCGTACTCTTCCTTGGTCTCTTCCCGTGGATATGAAATAGAATGAATTCCAGGATCCCCTGGGAGAAGGTCATTCCAGGAAAAAGTAGTGTGATACAGTAAGGGCCTGACATGAATCGAATCGGAAAGGGTACGTGCAAAAGCAAAGCTAGAGCAGCTCTATAGGTGTAATTTCATTCAGTACTTTTAGTTGCCATCAAACGAACCCAACCTTCTGATAGATGTTGAGCTTAAATCAATCAAAATATGTTATCTTTGGAGTAAGACTTTAATATAGCTTATCCTTTAGGCGAGAATTGTTTTAGGCAAGAATATAGTTATCACCCTCCTAGCCCCATTGAAGCAAGGAATATTAGGTAGTTTGATTCTCGAGCCCTTTTAGAATGCCTGTAATCCAGTGCCAGAAGAGTTCCAGTAGCTAGGGAAGTAGGCTAGGCTCTAAGGTTGTCGAGGTTCTGGGGCAAGCTCTTTAGCCCTCCTATCCGAGCAGTTAGTTTTGAAAGCCATCTATACAGGTGTATAACAGTAATAGCAGTTAGACCATTAATAGCCTAGGACTAATAGCAGTTCTATCGGACCGTTAATATCTTGGATAGCAGTCCGTCCTTCCACACCTTTTTTTGAAGACGGCCTAAAGTTAGCGTCCAGCCTGCTATTATCTTTTCCTATTTCCTTAAATAGCTATTTTTTTCTATCATTCTTCAAGGCTATTTTCTCTGGGCCAGCCAGCTTTTTGAAAGAGAAAGAGGTGAAGTCCCTTTCCGCTAGCCAGTTGGACTAAAGGAAGTGAGCTCTCACGGCCAGTAGGCAAGCCGAGTCTTTCAAGCACACTTCCTCTAGACCGGTAGAAGTCTTTGTCCTTACTAAGGGCCCTCTGGTTCATTTCTATTCTGGTAGGTCTTTCTCTCTCTTTTCCTTGCTTTTCGTTTTTGGTCTCAAGCCCGGTCTTCTGAACTGGAATAAGAAGAAGTCTTTCTCGAGTAACTGAGACTCTTAGTGGTGCGGAGGAAGCTATAAAGTTGCTGTTCGAAAAAAACCGATAGAAGAAGCTTACCTTCTTCTTGACTTTCATCCCACTTGGTGAAATAATATTATGCC
The DNA here is from genome assembly GCF_003086295.3 of Arachis hypogaea. Taxonomy (NCBI): domain Eukaryota; kingdom Viridiplantae; phylum Streptophyta; class Magnoliopsida; order Fabales; family Fabaceae; genus Arachis; species Arachis hypogaea. Next base: position 1,438,015 of record NW_027255450.1, on the reverse strand, counting down.
TTGCTTGAGGATTTCATCTAAACTAAAAAAGCTCAGGATCAAGAGACTTTCCTTGCTGGGGTTTTCCTTCTCATTCAAAGCCTGGCAATACACTCCTTCTGGAGTTTCTGTCGCCTTTTCCAAATCTGTAGCTGGGAAAGAAGTTCTCTGTTCTTTTCAATCCGACAGCAGTCCTTCGCAACTGATTTGACATCCAGAGAAGAGAGTCCTTATTACCTGGCAAACGAATTGAGCTCTTGAGATTAGGGGCGTACGGAACGTGGGTTACCGTAACCGTAACCAGTCTTACAAAGAAAGTAATTGGGTTCTTCTGTCCGAGACCGAGGAATCAGAGTCACAGGCCTTTAACCGGGGTAAAAAGTCTTAGTCCTGGGAAGGCTACCATAGCCTTTCATCACTTACCCCTGATCAGAGCTAGGATTTGGCCTTCGAGTGGTTTTCTTCTTACAATGCTATTTCTGCCCTTGCATTTGCACTAAATCCTACTACGAGCTTTATTCCAGACGGGAATGCAACATCTACAAAATCTACTATTCTAACTGCCTCAAAGTGGTCAACTTCGGAAACTGCTTTTCTGACTGACTAGCTGTTCTCTTAGGCTTAAGGCCTTGTAACTAAATAGACTGATTGTTCGGGTTCTTACTGACTTGACTCCCCGATCTGTAAAGGAAGGGATGGCAACACTAAAGAGAAAGACTAATCTCAGCAAAATGAGTCATTTTCTATTACCCCTTGCAAACAAATCTGACTACTTTCTTCCTGACTTCCCAGGCATTCTCAATCACAGTACGGACGTGTAAGTCAATAGAAAGATGAATCTTCTGCCTATCTTACCCTCTGCCCCTCTTGAGGGCATGCAGAGCTAGATGGAGGAATCTCAAGGGTACCTAAACTATCTTCCGGACAGGCTTGTAACTTCTAACTTTCAATATCTATCCCGGACGGAATTGTATTCTAATACTACTAGCTCGGGTTCATATTTCCAGGCCTACCATATCTCTTGAAGCAGGAGTGGAAAGTAAAAGGCAGATAGGCATTGATTCTTTCAAACTGCCCGGTCTGAATCAAGGTAAGTTTTAAAGTAAATCAAAATAGAAAGACTTCTTTACAGCTCTAAATACATCAACCCTGACTTGTAACTAAATTGAATGACTTTAGTCCCGCTTCTTAAACTATTATTCTGACTTCTTAGTGCTCACCCTAAATAGAAGTCTTCATCTCTGCCTTCTTTACGGCTTCTCAACTCATAAGGCGTAACAAGACTTAGATCGAGGAAGCTGAAGATATGATTACCTGCTTTCCTAACTAGATCCCGTCTAACTAAAGAGAGTGAGTTGTTGCTTTCTTCTCCGGGTAACAAGACCAATAGCAAGAATTTCCTTTCGAACTTATCAATCTCAGGATTGCTTGTAGAATGACTTTTCTCCGCTCTAAGTCTTCTATTTCCTCTATAGGACTTAATTAAGTGAGCCATAGGCATAGAATAGATTCACCAGGAGCGGAGGCGAAAGGGGAAGATACGGGATTCGGAAGAGAGGTCAGAGCCGCTGGGATAAAGCTTTTCCTCGGATTGAGATTCTGGCTATTGATCACGAAGGAAGTCAGACTGATTTCGAACTTCTTACTGAGACCTTTATCAGTCAATAAAGAGACGAAGGAAATACTGCTGGACTTAATATACTGCTTACGGGCTTTCGTAACACAAGAGAAATCTCTCTGCTGTAGGGCTTGATTGAAGACTTTGGAGATCAGAAAGATGGTTAACATCGGTAACTAAAAAGTCCCTTACTTCATTCTAAGGCTTTGCCTCATCAGTTGAAGATTCAATTCTCTACGTAACTCTTTATCTTACCCTGGAGCTAGTAGATAGAGGAATAGGTTTATCTTTGTTTTCTTCTTAGCTTTTAGCGCTTAAATGAAATAGCTCTCTCTCATCTTTCAATTGTATGATTTTCTTTACTGCACCTTTTATTTTCAAAATGCAGCCCAGCCCTAAGGCTGTTCTAAGCGAACGACTTTACCTTAATTCACCATTGATTCAATGTCTTGTAAGGATGGAGACCTGATGAGAATTTTTAGAAAGACTCATCCTGATTCTAGTGAAAGTTTGCCAGCTCGATTGGTAAGCATCATCCGTAAGGGGCTTCAAACTTTCTTCGAAATATAGGGTGCAGTAGCGCTTTCTGTTTAAAAGCTATAGGCGATCTGAAGCGTAGGCAGGACCGGGGTCTAGCACAATAGGAGATAACGTCGCTTAAAGCAAGTTCTTACAATAACACCCTCTTGGCGATGGAGAGGCTAGCCCGTCATCAATAGATCTCTTTCCACTCCTCAACCTTCTAGCAAAACGAAAAGTATTCAAACGCGGGCACCATGCTAGGTTGGTTGAATAAAGGAAAAATCTCGCCTGGGCTAACCAGGACAACCGGGACTCCAAGCAGACCTCGTCTAAGCTCTTGTACCGCATGTGGCAATCCAATCTCAGCTACCAAAAACATGGATCCAGCTTTTGAGCTAGACTTGCCTGTCTGATCATTATCTTTGAGATCAATCGCGTAATCTTTTTAGATTCTGTTTGTTTATTCGTTGATACACATTCCTTTCTCTGCTATGTTATGTGTATCTATGCAAGCTAAAGAGAGAGCTTTGCGCCATCTGTCAGTCCGGTCTATTTAAAAAAGGTCAAACACATATGAGACCGAGCTAGTTTAGGAATTAGTGCCGGCACGGCTTAAACACTATTCTAGAGTCCAGCCCCTTATACTTATAGTTCTGTTATTTTGGTTATTTAATAGTAAAAGGTAATATAGATCCTTTTGTTGATGGTTGAGCTTCCCCGATCCTATCCATATCGCCCTATCGCCTTGGTTGCTTACTCGGCTATTTATTATTCTTACCTCCACCGCCCATGCTTTTCAAGCATTGAATGAAAGAAGACAACAACATGGTTTTTAGTGAGCCTCGAGTAGAGAATGAATAGGAGGGGGGGCTTTCATTTTCCAAACATCCTATTCTTCCCTCGAAAAGTCACCCTATTTTCTGTAATATGATGGAAGAGAAAAAAATCTTGGGAGAGAGAAAGAGCAACCATAGATTGAAGATTGATGGGAGCTAATTCCTCTTATCTTATAATTAGTCTCTAAACGCTTAATACTTCTCCCCTCACTATCCTCACTAAACCTGAGGCATCTCGGCTCTGGTAGGTGGCTCCATACAGGGAAGGGTTCTTAGTATGGACAGTCAAAGTAGACTGAAAAAGAAAAGCAGCCTTATCCACTCGAGATAGGGCTAAGGAGGCCAATATCACAACATTCCTTATCGACTAATAGATCAAATGGATTGGAAAGTCGGCAGCTCATCCAAGTCCTCTTTTAAAGCAGTTCATAGTCTCTGATCTTTTCTAGAAGTTACCGAGTTCGATTGAGATTGACTTAGAGGTCCTACCCTTGTCAACTTTCTAGTAGGTATAGACAGACTCCAGAGTTTGCATGTCTTACGAAGGCAGGAAATCCGTCTGAGTCCGAAGCAGGAAATTATGACTTAGAGTTTGTTGTGAGAATTAGTGCTTTTGCTTTATTTTAGACTAATAAGTAAAATACTTTTAGTTGATAGATGATGCAGTTGCTACTATCGACAAGGGGTGGATACTTTGAAAGCCTAAGGAGGCACAGACTACTAATTTCTTCCAGGAGCTTACAGTTATTGTCATATGAATAGTAATGCAGATGTCTTCACTAATTCTTCATATCGGAAAGGAAAAGTCAGTCTGACTGACGAAATGCTTAACTATTTCGATGAATTTGGTGATGTTCTAAGAGCTATTCATGTAGTCTTTACTCGCCTTGAGGACTGCAAAGAGGATCTTACTGTAGACAGAAAGGAACCTTGATAACAAGTCTTCTATTGACTTACAGGGGAAATTGCATTGAAAGCAAAGAGAAGGCAAATTCCCTGAACTAGGAAAGCTGCGGGGAAGACCTGCAAGCTAAGACCAAGAGAAGCCAGTGTACCTCTCCTTATTCGACCTCCGCCCAGAAGAAGCCTGAAGTCTGACTCGGAAGTTGCTGTTCTCACTGACTCCTCTATTTAAAGGTCTCCATAAGCCGTAGATGAAGGATGAATTCTTATTCCTTCTAGGGGATTCTATTACTACACCTTTATGGGATCCAACTGTAACTCCAAAGAAAGAAGTTCGAAGCAGGAAATCCGTCATAGGAATCAGTCCCGAAGCCGTAAGTAACCCATTCTATTTAGAATTAGTGTTACACTAGACCGTCCTTGGAATAGAAAAGGAAATTCCAATCTCGGAGATTCTTCTCTATATCTCTTTTGGTGCATTCACTCCCGTCCGCTTATAAGAAAGTCAAAAGCAAGGAAAACAGCAACTCGGAAAGCTCCTCTCTTCCTAAACCCTTTACTGCGTGAGGCAAGGTCGTTTAAGGCTAGTCAAGTCAGATTGAATCAGTATGTTCTTTCTACTCCTGCAGAAGAAAGTAGTAAGATTTAGTTCAAATCCGATGGTCCCGCGAAGCCGGTCAACGTTAGCCAACAAGTCAAAACAAAAACAACGAGAAGGTAGCGAGAGGGTAAGTGAAGTGAGAACTTGATTCAAAGAAGACTTTCGGTTTGTGGTCTATCTTTTTCTGGCCCAGGTAAACCGAACCAGGGAATACCTTAATTTGGACTTTCTCAGAGTTCCTTCTTCCTTGCCTTGTCCAATAGGCTCTTTTGCAGGATAGGCTTACAGAACAGAAGCTCGTGAAAACAGTCTTTCTATTGTGGCGAGCGGCATCATATATAAGATCCCGGCTGCATTTAGGAGTTCTCTTTCCCTGTAACTT
>NW_027255450.1:1408989-1432174 GCF_003086295.3 Arachis hypogaea | reverse complement strand
GGCCAGTTCAAGGCTTCCTCCCTGTATACAACCGTGAGCTGTAGGCTCAGATAGGATAGTAGCGAACCAGAAAAAATTCCCGTAGTTGAATAAGGTAAGGTGGACGTTGAAAACTTTCCAACAGATAATATGGAATACTCTTATCAAAAGACGAGCACTATACTCTTTTTTAGGGCAGAAAGATGCTAACTCGGTTTCGGGCTAATGGAAGGACGATTACCGTAAGCCTCCAGAAAGAAGACAGGGGCTTATGAATTTCATTCTTTGAAACTACGCGCTAGACTAAGAATCCCTCTATTTTTATATCTTTTATTGGCGCTTCTATAGAATAGAAAGAAGGTTTTCCTCGTCAAAGTACGCCCAAAGACTTATCATAAATTCCATTAAGCAGAGACCCTTTTTTCTGTGAGGGGTCGTAGGCTAGTCTTTCAGTAATTTCCGAGGAGTCAATTCTAAGAGTTCTCTATTGGTTCACGAACACGACCCGGCAATCGTGGACCCTTCCTCTAGTTAGTGACTTGGCTCCCTTCCTTCTAGTCACTGCTAGTAGGATAACATCTATTAATCCCTTCTCTTCCTTCTACTTTTGCTTTCTTTCTGTCTTCTGATTGTTGGTTCATAAAGGGCTACTATAAGACAGCTCTGCATTCCTTCGAGGCAATCGTAGCCAAGCTCTGAGACTATTCAAGCTAGTGTGGTAACGATATTGAGGAGGATACCTAGCTAGTCTTGAACCAGAGCAGGGAAGTGAAGCCCTCGATTAGCTAAGCAAATAGCTAGCTATATATGTCTTGGCCTCGGGAAAAGACTTCCATCTACCAATCAGCGGACCGGAACTCCCAGGCTCTGTATTTAGCAACCTCAGAATCGACTATGTGTTTTCCGGGTGAATCATTTAGAGTTCCTGGGGAAGAGGTGTAATATCCCTTTAACCTGGGAGTGGCTCAAAGCCTTTTGTAGACAGGAGGGCATCATCTAGGTTGGAAGTCTCCATTCATTGTTAGAGCTGTTGGAGAGCTTTAGAGCTCAAGGTTCGTCAAAGTCTTATGGTCTTCCATCGGGACTAGTTCCGGGGTGGAAGTGACTCTACCGAACCCTTAACCTCGGTACAAGAAAGAAAGGGAACCATCACTCTCATAGGAGTAAGGGCAAGGGAATCATCAATCCAAAAAGGCGAAATCCAGTTTTCTTTTGTCCTACTTTTATGAGAAATTAGATGGGGATTCCAATAGAAGCCCTTCCTTTTCTGTCTCTTTGTGACTGTGAATTGAATGAATAAACGGATGAGTTCGATTCAAGCATCCGAACAAGAATGCCAACTGGGTTCAGATACCCCAAAGCCACAAGAAGACACTTAGGATTTTTTCTATCCCGGAGGAGGGGTCTCATTCGACTAAAAAGTCTTTATCGTACAGATTCATTTCGATCGATTCTTCCCTTTTAGATATGGAGAAGTGAAATCGAAATATTTATTAGTTATTACACGATGCATTCCTCTGGAAACATGTGAATTCAGCTTTCCCTCTCCGTTGAATGAACTAACTACGGGCTGCATTTGTCTCCCGAGCCAGAAAGCCAGACAAAATGAGGGGTCGGGTCGATGGAATATCCCTGCTGTTTCAGGAAGCGACCAGTGCGTAACAAAGGGCTTTCTTCTTGACAGGGTTGGATTCAGTCTAGGGTTCATCATGAAATCTGAAAAAGGGGTCCTTACCTCAGATGTTTCGAAGGTGTTGGGTACATCGGGAGACTGATCCTTCTACTTTTGCTGCAGCTGTTGTAATTGAATCATCATAATTTCGACTGTGATCAGACAACCAAAAATCAGACAATGACAGAGCGGCCCGTAATAAGTGCCAGACCCCCAACAAAAGAATGGATTAAAGGGATAGAGTGTTATCAGGAGACGCTAGGTTTCGCTTCGGAATTGAAAAAAACTTCTTTTTATTTTCGTCACGTTTTCGCTCATCAATTGTTTGATCTGCCGCTAACACCACAATATTCGTCCTTTTGGGGTTAATGCTCGCAATGGTGAATCGATCATTCGATCTCTTTTTCCCTTTCCTTTTGTTGTGAGAACGGAATGGAAGAAAAGTTATGAAACCCGCGATGGCTACTGAATAACCTCCTTTGACTCTCTTAATAATAAAGCCTTTTACCTTTGTATTCGTTCGCCAAATCTTGTTCAGTTCCATCCAAGCTCGGTTTTTTCTGAATCTTCGTGGAAGAAGAAGAAGCGGTTCACCAGCCACTACATCTGTGGATCCCACCTTATCATTAAACCTGGCGGCTGCTCGCTCTTTGATCAGCGATTCGCCGGCCACTAGATCGATGAAGAATCTCTCCAAAATCCTCTTTTTGATCAGTGATTCACTTGCCACTAGATCCAGGGATCCCACCTTATTCTCAAACCTGGTGGCTCGGTTGATTGGCACTCCTGTAGGCTCTTCTTTCATACAAATTCTGGGGGTCCCAGGTCCTGCATCCACCAAGAAAAATTCTTCCCCTAAGCGTAAAACTTCAGATTGTAAGGCCTTTCTACTACATAAGAATAAACTGGAATTAGATCTTGGAAATGATCGACTCAAATAGATGCTCATCATAAGTTTGATTCCCCCCTCTTACTGTTCTATTGATCAGAAGCATCCAGTAGCACCACGCCAGTGGATTAAGTAGTGGAGTTTTCATCCAGGTTGTTCACCCTGGTAAAAATTTTATCCCTTAGCCTTTGAAAAGCATGGGATTGTACTCCCCTCTCATGGAGCTCGTCCCTAAGGCTATAGAGCTCCATTAAGGAGGGTCCCCCTGAGGCCGCACCGCACGGGGATTGTCCAGGGCCCGCGCTCCCCGTCCCGTCCAATCGCCGGTTGGGTCAAGGCCCGCCATTTGGCGGATAATATCCACCTTGACCTCGAATAGGTCCTGGGCTTCGAGGTGGGCCAAGCGAATGTCTTCGGCAGACGGCTGGGCTTTGGATGCTAAGAGTCGCCACCGTATCCGCTCAATCGAGTCTCCCCCTAGAATTTCATAGGGGTAGGGGCAAATTCTTCACTAACAAGGGGCGGACCCTGATTAGCTGGTCCATCGGAAACCAGAAGGTACCCCTAATCCGAGAACACTCCTCTTAAACTCAGGGGATGCGGGACAGGTGGGGGCGACTATGGGGATGAGGTTGGAGGTGCACAGGGACAATCCAACCAGAACGGGTGAAGGTCAAGGGGACTTTGCTATGGTGGGAATGACGGTACCCGCTTTTGTCTCGCCTTGTTTCAAAGAGGGGGGCCCTTTGCCTGTGTTTGCATAGAAGACTGCAACAGTCGCAGGTGCACGTTCGGCTCCGGCCGGAAGTCGTGAGTCAAGTATGTATTTGGCTTGTGGCTTTCGGTCCTCTCCTTGCGTCTATCTTCGCTGTGCTGTCTGGCGGAGACTTTATTGGTCTTCGCTAAATGGCTTGCCGTCTTCTGATGGAGTAACCCTGGTAGAAGGCTGAACACCTTCTAACGAATCACTAGATCATAATTAAAGGGAAGCGCTAAGGAGCAGACGCCATGGCTCATTGAGAATGCCGTTGACTGTAGGAAGTGAGTTGCTATGAAGTGTCAGGAACGAAATCCAATTGCCCCTTTTCCGATTAGAAGGCTATAGGCCAAGGGGAAGGTCCCTAGACATGAAAGCCCCACTTGGAGACTTGCATTCGCTGCACCAACATAAGAGATTCCAACAACTAAAGAAAAGTGCTCTTTAGCCGACTTCCAACTTAAGTTTAGGGCACTAGAACACATAAGAAAGGATCGGGAATCGACGCATACGAGGAACTTCCCTATTGTAGAGAAAAAGAAAAAAGCATTCCTTTCAAGTCCCTCCTTACTCCTTAGTCTGTTGTCAGAGCGGCCGGAGACTGGTCTGATTCTTTTACCGCGGGAAAGATGATTAATTGCTTGCTTCAGGACTGAGAGATTCTGATTGACTCTTTACACTTGGCTTGAATAAAAGAGATTACCTGACTGAGAATACGGATTATGGCTCTATGACCTCAGAGCAGCCTAAGGCAAGTTGATCTAGAATCCCGCTTTATACCATTTTCAAACCTCTATCCTTGAAGTTCTTACCTCTCTACTACTGTAATTTAGCCTTTTCAAGCCTGAGATGAGGAAGCAGAGTTACGGACCAGAAATGAGAGACTTGTTTCCAGTTAACCTTTCCCTCTCCCAAGGTTCTTAGTTTAGGACTGAGACGGATTTCTTGCTCCTTCGTAAGGAAATTCTAAAGAAGCTAGACCCTTTCATGAAGCTAGAGTTGAAAGATGATAGGAATTTCTTTCCTTTTAGGCTGAAGAGGCTGGAATAGTCTACTTCATTTCATCTGGAAGACCAGCCTAAGTAATTCAATCCAAGACTTCAGATAAGGCAGTAGGCTCGAGAGATGTAAATCCAGACTTCTTGAACTCAATCCTGTAAAGAGTTATCAATACTTTGCTTTCTACCTGCTCTGTCTGACTTCTTTATTTTTCTCAGTCTGCCGGGGGAATTGAATTACAGGTTTTCGACCTCCCAACGTCTTCTCTTTCTCTTAACCTTTCCTAGCTTTTTAGATGCTTTTAGGTCGGTGCTGTATGGTCAATATACATACCTGTGCTTTAAGGCTGAATCTCCTCCTGAATGTGTAGATCTAATCAGTCACATGCAGTTCGGGCCGTTTGCTACTAAAAAGAGATGGCAGTTCTCACCTTCTGGTGAAGGACAAGGGCTCAACAGCAAATTAGCGGATTCCAAGGGTATTAGAATTCCATACCTTGCTTTCGGGGATGACGAAGTCAATCCCATCTTTCTCAATCGTTGGCTTTTGCCAAAGGGTTGTTAGGAGTTGGGAGTTACGTCTCTAATCTAATAATGTTAATAAAGACCTGACTAATCTTTCCCACTTAATTCTACATTATAAGGGGAATTTGCAAGGCTTGTTCTCTCTGGATCTCGTTAGTTAATATAGCTAGGTTGCTTTCCGTTATGCATTGAATCACAGGGCTCTACTACCAGATCTGGTGAAGTAAGGGCTTTACGCTACACCCTCGACGACAGACCTTACACCGCATTTAGTTGCATTTCTGCCTTGCTGCAGGTACTAAGAGGCCTCTCTCTGTTTTTGCTCTTTTCTCTAACTAAGACGATCGACTTTGCTTTCTAGCTGCTCTTTCTGACTTCTTAGTGCTTACCAAATAGAATAACAAGCACTCAAGAGTCTTTCCTCTAGCGGAAAAAGTAGCTTCTTTCCTCACTAAGTCCCCCGATCAGTGAATTGAAAGATTAGGGCAGGTGAACAGAAGGCTTTTGTAAGAGATTTTGCTTGATAAGCCTCCGACTCTGTCTATGTAATTTCGACTTGGAATCAATCCGGACTTGTCGCACTCGGGTTCTTTTCAATTATGCTCGTAGTGCTTTCATCAGTCAATGAAGTCTGAATCGAAAACTTCAATTCTTCTTGCCTTTCCTTTCTGCCCAGGGTTGGAACTTCATCTTAGGCCTTTGTTTAAGCAGCAGTAATGGGTTTCAAGGAAGAAGCGAATCTCAAGTCAGGTCGCTTTGAAAGGGATCTCGCAGATGAATGAGGGGCTGGTAGAGAAATTAGTCTTTCTGACTTGCTAGCAGGTTTGCTTCCTAACCTTATTCTGCTCCTTCCATACTTCCTGACTTTGAACGAGGTTTACTTGCACTTGCTAGCGGGTTATCACCTTCTTATCCTCCTTGCTTTAGAATATAAAACCAGGGGAATTTCAACGCAACGGGAAGCTGGGTCAAGGAAATGCAGGTCGAATGTCTGCATCGAAAAGGGGACTGAGGGTAGCCAAAGGGCTGACAGGCTAGTAGAGCGTATACTGGTCAACCATGGATTCTAGGGGAGAATTAGCCCTACAAGGCAGGATACAGGGATTAGTTGATTAGCTGGTTCTCATATCGCCTCGCACTTCCTCCCCCTTTAAAGCTACTACAGCGCTGGGGAATGACTAGCTCTTGCTGCAAAACTAGTACCTGAAACTTACAATCTCGAGCTCTAGGGCTTACTGCTTAATAAATACTACTTGCAGGTTGACTCCTAGTACCTGTGGCAGTTTACTAGAGCACCAGCCCCGGGACTTCCTGACTTTATTCAATTCTTCTTCCGCCCTTCCTGACCTGGAATTACTTGCTTAGCTAGTTTCCTTGCTCGCGGGGTTAGACTGATAGAGGGATTAGCTGGCTCCAACTCCTACAGGGTTAGTTGGTTTATCCACTTCCTTACTTCCTCAAAAAAAGGGGAGACAGGTTTTGGAACCAGCAAACCCTAGAAGTCAAAATAAGGTTAGGTTGGTTCTAAAGCAGCTATCCCGAAGGTTGAGTCTGAGTCAGCCTCGTTCTGGTGCAAGGTTCTCTTTTCAGTAATTACTGAGGATAGCACTCTATTCTATTTAAGTAAGCTCATCGCTCTATCAAGGAAGTTAGGAGCTAGTCTGCCAAGCTTAAGAAAAAGTTCAAAGGTTGCAAGGTTGTCAGCGAGTAAGGAAAAGAAAAGGTAGGCTTAGAACCAGTATACCCTATCTTGTATCCAGTAGTTAGTCTGCCTATGAAAAGAATGCTTTGGAATTGTATAAGAGCAGGCTGTGATGCGAGGACTCTCAGGGACCTACTGAAGTCTGCGATCACTCTAAAAGCGGATAGGATCAAACCTTTGATTCCCCTAGCAGCGGTTATGTCTCAAACCACCGGCAACAGGTTGAGCTCCTACGATCACACCTTCTCTTGCAAACATAGCACTGGATGGAAGGTATGCTTCATATTATGAAAAGGCCTCGTTTAACACCATGCTTCCTCCGAAGCTTTCATTTGAGTAGTCACTACGCCCTACCCTATCGCTGAGTCTTTGGAAGCGGTTTCACTCCTTTATAGTATAGGTCGGAACTCTGGAACCTAAAGACTTTCTCAATCAGCCCTGTGCCTGTGTCAGAAAGAGATTGAGTGCGCGTTGCCTTGATTTGAGGTGAACTCCTTTTCCTCTTCTTCCGGACCGGACCCTTCCATGTGAGAAGCTGGAAGTCGAGTTATTGATGAATGAGAATCTAATGTCTTATTAAACCTTTAGGAGCAATCTGTTCATCCAACTCGAAATTACGTAAGAGAAGAACTTTAACGCCCCTCCCATGTCGTCTTTCCGGACCAACCCCCGGCAATTTCCTAAAAGTCTTTTCCCGTTTTTGGGGGGGAGCAGTCAAAGAATGAAATGAAACCCAAACAAATGAATAAACCAAAAGAAAAAATGGAAATCGTCAAAAGAATAAGCGACATGGTTAAATCTTATTGGCAAGAGAGGGGAGCCCCCTTTGAGAATTCCGATAGAGATAAGGAAAGACAGCGAAGGGGAGTCAGAATAAACTACTCCCACTGAAACATACTCGGCTGGCTCCTTCCTATAGAAAGATTAAGTCCCGCTCGTATATCCTATATATTTCTATTTCCGAAGCATTTAGCACTAAATAAGAGGGGTCCAGAAAGGATTGATTGCCGTGGGTGAGGTTGACCTTCTTTACTTTTGAGATACTCCGAGAGTTATCCGTCAACATACATAGTTGAAAAGTGTTCTTGCTTGGTCCCAATCTGGCTAGCTTTCAAAGCAAAGTGGTTGAGACCCTTGATCCTTTATCCTTTCTACTTGCGGATTGACAGAAAAGGCAACGAAAACAGTAACTGGCCTGCGGAACTAAAAGTCCAACAGCAGGGGAATACCTATAGAATGGAGAATCTTCTCCAACTTCATAGGACTCCCTTAGGATTGAAAGGAGATCCATGGCTGTAACAGAGTTATAGATTGGCCCTAGGATCGTGAATCACTCTGATGATTCATTATAAGCTTAATGAGGATAAAAGGACCCGATTCAACCTCATTTCGAGCCTTTCAGATGTTTGTTTTACTTTTACCTTAATTGACATGCAGCACATACTGATAATGAATAGATAGAAAAGAAATAGACGTGAAGCAGGCTTCTAAATCTCTTATTATTTTATTAATGCCATCATAAGTTAGTTGATCTACTGGAAGCTGCACGGTTGAATGGATTCTTGTGATCACTTTGCTTGATACACGTCAGCACGACTCTCTTTGGATCACGATTCCAAAATGCCTGGATCGCTCTTCCGGGCCGGGTCGAGCCTTTCATTAGTGCATCGTATGTAGTAGTAGCGAGCAGTTCCTTCCCGGATCGAGAAGCTTGAGCAAAAAATTCCCCCATACAGATGGAGGCGCCTATAGCCTTGCCTCTGGCTTTGCCCCCTTATTACGGGTGAATCTCTTCGATCCGGAATTTCACTATCCCTAAAAAAAGGCTTTTCTGCTGTTAGCTCCGCCACTGGGCGGACTTCAATTCAATAGTAGACAAACTTAGCAAGCAAGAGATGAGATGCAAAAAGAAGGAAGGTCCAGGTAAGGCCTAACCACTGTTTTCAGATGCAGATGAAAAGGGGGTGCCAGTCTTTGAATGAAAAACCGATGCGACGCGGAGAACCCTTTTCCATACCAAGTTCTCGTCTAACGGAATGGAAAGAAAGAACCTTTACTTTATGAGGTGAGCTAGTGAGACGTAAGGAAGTGCAAAGCCCTCAATCAAGACTTGAAAAATTGCATCTATCACAATCCAAGTCAAGATCCAGAAAAGAAGGGAAGCTAGCCACCCCGATGCCTTCTTACTTAACTTTAGGCAGTGCCCATACGTTCCGACGTGGCGCAAGAGAAAGAAAGTCTTGTTTAAAAGTATTCCCTTTCATGAGATCAGTAGTTGGTGGAATTCTTCAAAGTCTTTCTGCTGTTTTGGGAGAGCACAAAAGCTGATTGATTAGGAAAGAGCTGCTAAGAGGGATGACTCGCCCTTAGCCCCTGTCTAAAACCTAGCAAACAGACCGTTGTAAACCAGGTGAACTAGAGCGAACCGGAGAAGCAAGCAAATAAATAGCGGCCTCTCATCCACCTCTAGCAGTTAAAGGAAAGTATTCCGATCTTTGATCCGCCGATTCAGGAGCGATTGAAGCGAATACAATAAAAGAATGCAAGGCCCAGGAAAAGCATCTCGACTGCTTCAAAAATAAGGCCTTCTGCGGGCAAAAAAGAAATTCTATAGTTTCCCACCTCAAGCCCATTTCGAAGTAACGCATTCTCTATAGAAATAAGGCCTCCTCAATCGATTAGACTATGGCGAATCACTTGTGTATTGGTCTTTGGGAAAGTGTAAGACGCTATTGCTCGCAACTGGGTCGGTCTTGAGTGCATACACTAGGGTAGGGCTAACAAAAAAGTAAAGAATAGTAGCTTCTCTTGCATTTCTCTAAAGGGTTGGAGGTATTCTTTTTATGGTGTAAGGGCCGGCAACAGCTCCCTTTGGAAGGAATCGATCGTCAACGTCTTTGGTTCACTCCACCCGCCCGAAATGAAATGACAGATCCTAAAATGGCGTCGAGCGAACCATCTCAATAAGGGAAGATGCCCAGGCTCTTCCCTTATTGAGATGGTTCGCTCCTATGCTGCCCTTCCCTTGTTCAAGACTTTTGTGGTTGCTTGCCCTAGCCCTAACGGGGCTAGGATCTGATTCAAAGGCTCCGCTCCTCTTAAGCCCAAGCCCTGTTCGTGGATAATCAAGAAAGCTTGCGCCTCGACGCTTTGATCCCTTGTTTCACTTCGGCCCGATCACACGTAGGAAAATGCGCCTTGGCAAAGCTCTGCCTGACACAGAACCAATCGGGAAAAGAAAGAGCTAAAAAAAACTTGACTTTCTAGGTTTATAGGATAGGCTGTCCTTACTGGAAAACCTTTTCCTTTAAGGAGTGCAGCCAGCGCGTTACTTCGAAATGGGCTGATAATACCGTGTTAAGTCGGTATCCTGTGGTAAGGTTAGGTTTCAAGACAGAGTGAGCTGGAAAACAGCGAATCTTCGCCTAAGCAGTAGTTCTCAATCCCTTTATTCCAAGATCGTATATAATCGAGCGGCTCGCGCATCTGTTCTTACTTAATAGGTTAGGGGCTAGGCTAAACCTCCCTCACATCTGATTCAATAGCAATGGTAATTCCTCCAACACCATCAACCGCGGATACGATAGATGATTCTATGCCATCTTTATTCCCTTCCTTGCTTTACCTTACCCTATTGCTACTGCTAGCATTAGCACTACCTCGACGTCCCATAGCTGATTCTCAAGAAGCAGATTCTCGAACAAGAGCAGGGGATTCTTTCGTCCGAACACCGGATAAGCATTCAGTTACCTTGCATTCGATTTTCCCTATGTCAGTTGCTTCTGTCTGTAACAAGGCATTCTTGCAGCAAGAGGGCATTCGAGAACAGTAAGAGCATATTCTTCTTCAATTGCGATCAAAGATCGGTGGTAATGCTTTTGCTTCTTCTCTCTCTGCTCTTGCTAGCAATGACATTTGAGGAAAAAGGCTAGGCTCCTCTAGAGACTAGACCGGGTACATTAGCAGGGAAAGCTACTCTTCACCGGAAATAGTAACTGCCGCACAAAGGCATTCTGTTGAAAGTGTTCAGTAATCGTCTGCTCATAAAAGTAGGATGAAATCGGGCTTGATGCCATCTTCTTCAGTCAGTCTTAGGGCAAGGAGTTCTTCCGCCCCTCCCACAGCGGTAATGCCGATAGCTCTGATTACCGGAATTGCTTTAGGGATTGGATTTGGATTCCTTTCTCTTCGAGGCGAGGCATATGACTCTTATCGATATGCCACTAGCTCAGGAAAGATAGACACGCACACCCCCTTTCATTGCCGTTACCAGCCTTTCTATCTTAGCCCGGCGCCGGGGAGAGACTGGGAGTGCTTTCGAGAACAAGAACACATGCACCGGGAATTCATCTGCAGAGCAGCTCCATTTCCTATCCTCTTTGTCCAAAATTCCTCTCCTTGCTCCGAAAATCCACTCAGAGAATTAATATAATCTAAGAATAGCTCCTCTGGTAGCCGGCCTTTCTTCTTTCTAGCATTCCAACTTTTTTCTGACCTTCCGGTTCTGAATCCGTAGGACACTTCTCTGTTCTCATGTATACCTACACGAGATCTCGAACTTGAAACGAAACATCACTCTCCTCTTTCTTTTACCTTTCTCTCTATCCTGGGGCCAAACTCACACTTTCTGGAGCTATAGCATACATTGAGCCAGCAGGGAGAGCCCTCTGGAATAGCAAAAGCCTTTGCTGCTTACCATCGGACTCATTCCCGTCCTCACGAGCCTTGACGCGTTCTTGTCGCGTCTCCTTGTCACTGCCTTGGTCTCCCCCACCTTTGGCGTGACTGCCCCTCTCCTGTAAGTCAAGTGGCTTTTGCCCCTTTCCTCTTTATGCTTGCCCTTAGCATGGGCAAAGTCCATCAAAGACTCGGCCTCGTTGATGGCTTCGTCCACATTAGAGACTTGCCGGCGTTGCAACTCCTCCCTTACATACCAGAGTTTGAGACTCAGGCTAGAGGATCTTTACTCTTCTCTCCTGGGATTATTAGAGTGTCAGATTAGCCTTTGGATTTGTTCTGCCTTCCATTTCTATGCTAATCCCTGAGTGCTCGTTCCCTGGCTCTAGCGAACCAGTAAACTTCCTGCCCAGCCGGGCTCTTCTTCTTCCTCCCTGACTTCATACTCGCTCTAAGCCAACAAAAAGGGCAGGGCTGACCTTAGATGGATGGCTGGCAGATGGAAAGCGCTTAGCTTAAGACTAAAAATGCATGACTGGGCACTAGGTGGGCTGGAATGGAACTACCACGGACTAAGAGAATGAATTTACCAGCTATTCGAAATAAATCCTTATCACGATTCTAAGTCATTTCCCTGGTTAGGGACATGACAGTACATGCCAGGCAAGAGGTTCTTAAACATAAGGGAATGTAGTTTTCTGCACTATAGTCTCCATGTTGCATAATAGAAAAACTTTCCATTTACTAAACTACTTAATTATATTATTTGAATAGGATCATTGAATCCTCAACTATTCCGTTAGTCATTTATAAGGAAAGAGCTTGGAGGTTAGTAATCCTTCCCTCCTTCCTCCTGCACCTTGCTGCACTCTCCAATTTAAGGCAAAGAGAGAATGCTAAAGTGATTGGCAATGTCTTCTTGAGAACTCAAAATTCCATCTGCTACAACCTTCTTTTAAGCTTAAATCGAATAACCCGGGGTCGAAAGACATCTCTCCCCTATCTCTTATAAAGGAGTTATGAACTCGCACCACCCGTACGGTCTTTATGCCGCCTACTATTCAAAGCCAGGTATTGACTCAGGAATTATCTGATAGGGAAGCTAAAAATGGCTTGCTTTCCCGGATCGACTTTGCTCACACCTAGGTGCCCACTCATGTTGGGCACGTAATGATGACTTCAATTGTTGGGAGTCCGGGTTGCGACACCTGATAGCTTGCTATAGCACTCTTGCTATTGGATATGTGTATGATACACAGCACTCTTGGTATTGGATTTCTTCTCCCTCTCCTCTCCCTTACGGTCGAGTTACTTTGTTCCTTCCTCTCGCTTCGCTCGAGCATCTTCAAACCTCACTCCGGCGAATGGGTACCTAGGCTTCTCTTGCCAATGTATACAAATAGACAGACCTGGCGAACTATCTTTCCAAAGCCACTCGACCATGTGGGAGAGGGGTGAAGCTACTCGCCCCTATTCGATAAGTTAAGGAGAGGGGCCCTCAACTAAAAATAAGTTTCATTCTCGACATTGCAAACTCTTTTGTTACCTCTTTCACGGCGGCGGTTCATTCTGGTTCTGTCGGCAAATCGCCTTCCTTATAGGAGGAAGAGGAACTTTGGATTCTTAGCTTATTTGAGAACTTCCTTATGATCTCATCCACATTGTCCATGGAAGACGTTTCTTCTTCCAATTCGTCTATTACACCCTGGATTTGGATAGTTTTTTGTTGTGCGTCCTCAACTAATTGAGCATAAGGATCCCTTCTTTTTTTTTTCAGAAATAGATCAAAAATCCACACTGATAGTAGGGTGCCACCGACTTGCTCAAGAAAGGTCTAAAGCCAGACATTGAGTGGCGGTTGACCAATCGATAGCCTAAAACTACAAGCCAGCTTGAACTACTTCCTACGTCACCCTTCGTCCACCTCTCCCTCAGCGAGGAAATAGTAGTAGCAGCAGTCTCCCCACTAATTCAAGGTTACAGTCCCAACCAAGTCAAAGAGTCCGGTACGAACAAAGGCATTATATGAAAGCTTTCCTTAACCATTCAAGGAAGGGATTCGACTTAGACCACTTAGTAGGACCTTCTGGCTTACAGGAGACCTTCCATCCATGGTTGATATCTTCCTAGACTTTCTGCTTATTCGGGAATGTGAGTTTTTGTTTCCCAGTCCTTTGTTGGAGGAGAGCCTACAATGTCCGAATGTTCGAAAGAAAGATGCTAATGTCACTAAGGGAATAGCTCCAACATTCCTTCTTGTCTCGCTTAGGCTTTTTATTCACTTTTTTCAATAGCCTTGGAGATCAGGCAGAATGGAGACAAATCAACGATTGGTGCAGGATTGACCACTCAGCTATCCAAGTTACGTAAAAGACACATTTGGAAGTTTTTCCCTGCCTCATGAGGGCACACTTTGAGTCCCAAACTTTCTGTCTGAAGCAAATGCTGGAAGTCCAAGATGGTGGTTTGGAACATCCAAGAGGACACCTGATCCACGCTCTCTTCCCTTGGTAAAGAGGAATTTGAAATCTAAATCAATCATTTGATCAAACAAAAAAAGTACTTGGGCCTTAGAGGCAGCGGCTGGGGAAGCGAAGGGAATAGGAAGACCAGGAACGAAGTCACTCGACCAAAAGAAGGTCTTATTTGAGTTCAAAGCGAGGAGCCAGACAGAGACAGATTGCAATTGCAAAAGCCAACTCTAAGAAGCTGCTTTACAGGAAAGAGGGGCAAAAGCAAAGGAGAGAAAAAAAGGGGAGCTTAACATATAGAAATCGGTTACACACTAAAGGAAAGATAGATTGACGTTTTCCTACCCGACTACAAAAGATATTCTACATGTGGTTAACAAAAGAGTCACTGGTTATTGGCCTCAAGACAGAGACGAGCTGACTAGGATCATAAGGTTAAGATAGGGCTAGGCTTTCTCTCATGGACCTTTTTATATTATATTACGATATACGACCGTTTGCCCTTTCATCACTTTGGCCTGGAGCCAGTCTAGGGTGTAGGCTTGCTTCGCATAGGCTCGGGTCGGTGGTAACTAAATATAGAGAGAAGAAAATCCTTAGGTTGACCAAGGATAGGAAATCTACTCTATCTACTGATGCGGGAAAGGTTGTTGAGAAGGGGACATGTGATCAATTTGTTCTCCTTTCTAACCGATCCATTGCGTGTCACGTCGCCCTATCCATAGAGGAAGAAGGCGTATGCTCAAGTCTAAAATCTTTCCTACCAATCGTATAGTCAAGCTTGAGTGCCTCCCTTTTTTGATGATCTTGTCACTTCTCTTAAACTATAGCTTCAAGCTACTATTGATGCAGGAACAAACCACTAGAAATAGGTATCTCTACGGGTAAGAATGAATATATGATTAATTCAAATACATTAACCCGGCAAGAGTTGACCATGCAGGGGAAGTGACTAATGAGCGGGGTACCTTAGCTTATGCCAGGTTGAAACCTTCCTTTAATAAGAAAACCAAAAAAGCAAAAGAAGAAAGAAAAGAATTTACAAGTTCTTTGACCCTGAATGGGAATTGTTTGACGACTTGATGAAGATGTGCTTGTGGTCGAAATTCTTCCACCATGGAAGATGTACTTTGATGGTGCTGCTCATCAAGATGGAGCTGGAGTCCTCTTTCTTACTTCTGAAGGAGAAGTGCTGCCGTACTCCTTCACCTTGTCGAAACCTTGTTCCAATAATCTCGCAGAGTACCAAGCCCTCATACTTGACTTGAGATGGCTGTGGATTTGAAAGAGTTGCAACTCTTATGGAGATTTGAAATTGGTGATCAATCAACTCCTTGGTAATTATTCAGTTAAAAAGCCTGACCTGAATTGATTCCATACTATAATTACGCAAACAAAAAGGCTTATTGGGTGGCTTGGTGATGTGACCATAGAGCATGTCCCAAGAAAAAAAATAGACAAGCAGATGCCCTTGCAAGACGCTTAAGATCTATAGCTGCTTGGCTTGGTTGGATTGCTTTGAATAGAGATGCTTTCTCTGGTTCACTGAGGTAGTTAGACTAGCTGGAACGTAGCGAAGGTTCAGTTGCTCTTCCAGGGAAGAAGGACGCAAAAAGCCAAATGTTACAGGGGCTTGGGATGCCTCACCGTTCAGGAACAGGATGAGGCGGTAGCACTTGGCGTGAGTGCGCAATAAACCTACCCATTGGATAATCAAAGTTGAGTGTACGCTTTCGGTTAAGTGAAGGGATAGACCGAAGCAGCTCACTAACGAAATTTCAGATCAGGGAATGTTACCCGAAGCATATCTCGTTGGATGGATGTCATTGCCGCGAAGTGAGCTTTTATGGGACTTTCACAAAGCGGACTACTATCATATATGCCTTCCCAGGGAAAAGCGGTATAACATCCTGATCTCAAAGGAGAGCCTTGCTTTTTCTGTGCTGAGTCTATAAGCAAAGAGGGGGTGCCCAGTACACTTGAAATGCGTCCCAAGGTCGCCAATGACCAGTACTGCAACTGAAAGCCAGGGTATCTTACCCTAAAAGGAAATGATGTGTACGCTGGAGCTGAAACAAGAGCTTTCACGGGTGACCTATGACTTGTTCCCAGAAACCTGCCCTAGAAAATCTTTATTCGACCGATGCAACGAAGCAGGTCAAGGACCGAGGTAGTCTTTTCCAAGAGGGTTGGAATCGGTTCTCTAAGAGTGGGAGACCCCTTCTTGACTTACGGCTCTAAGGTAATCTCTCTTCACTCTTTCTTTCCCCGGAACCCATGCTCTAGGGGGTTTCCCTATTTCCCTTCTCTGGATAGGGGTCACATCTATCGGAAATTCCAGTTCATTTCAATAGTAAGGCCCCGGTTCAACTGAGTCTGAAAACTGAGATTTCACGCATCTTTCTTTAGACACTTGGGGATTCTCGACTGGTCTTGAAGAACCTTATTTGATTCTTCCCCGGGGCTGTGCCCAAACTCCTCTTTCTCTTCTCTAACTAGTCAAGACCCGTCCATAGTCCCTACTCTTCAGTGTCAAAAAGACAATTTTCATACGGAAAGAAGCCATCCTATACCCCTATCTCACGATTTATTTAAAGCCTTTCATTCACCTAGTAGGGATAAGGCCTTCTCTTACGAAATCTCAATTCAGCTATCCTGATTGAAAGCTATCGCTAACCGAATAGAGCGACTCGAGGTCAAGCTTTCTCCTTTCTTCTTTCTTCTATAGTTTCCCACAACGCACTTGCCCCCTTACAGAGATGAATTGATCGATCAGATGAAGCAAAGCATCCTGTTTAAGCATTTCATTCTTACCCCCCAGATCTCAGGTAATAGAATCTCACGATTAGAATGAGTTCTTGGTGATTGGTAAAGGCATGAAGAGTTCCAACAACAAGAGAAAAGGAAGCTACCTACATATCCTCTCTTCTAGAAGGGACCAGGCTAATATAATAGAAGAAGGGCAAGTCTTTGTGGGCTTGAAGGCCCTTATGTTTTTGGCGAGAGAGGGACCGAAGTAAGACAGTGAAAGAGAGGGACTTCCTTCTTTCACGTACTGAAAGGAAGGCCTTTCTCATAGCGAGTAACCTTTATTTTGGTTGCTTTCGTGAGAAAGGGGATGGGGAGTGGTGAGGAGGGCCCCATCCCCCAGACTACTTTACAGAATGGAATGGATTCTACGTACAGGAACTGGTTTAACAAAAGGGATCGAGAACTACATAGATCTGAGACTTTCCTTCCTCGGTCTGGGAGGTAAGTTATGTAGGCGTACAACTCTTCCTAGGTTGTATTCGATCACGAATGACCAAAGAATCTATTAGTAGTATGCCTCAGAAGACCTTCTCGCAGATGATTTCTAGTCAGTGTGCCGCGAGTGGCTTCTCGATGAATAAGCTGCGATTGCTCTTGTTGATACAGTTTCATTTTTTTAGGCAGTTTCGTATTCTACCCGTCTTACCTGATGATTAAGATTTGCTTTCCCTATTTGAAAAAAGGAGATCTGTGTCACTCTCACTATGCTTCACACATGAAATTATAATGCTTTCAAGGGCTCGAATAGATTGATTTGAGAACTTGTTTCAAAGGCTGGGTTGCCCCGGGGGAGAACTTTAAGAATCTCTTTCGCTCTCGGATCTAATTCTCTGCTTAGTGACTCGATCTCTCTTTCTTTCGAAGCTCGTGCACTACTAATGGCCTCGGAGTTAAGCTTAACTAAACTCCATAAACCGCTACGCCCCTTAGCTGCCGGGAAGTGCAAGCTTTGCGAACCAAAAAAGCCTGCCGATGAAACCCGTTCCCTCGTGCTTCCATTAATGACAGATACATCAGTAGAGGTCGGCCAAGCATGATCAAGGCAGGTGAGCCCTTCCCGCTAACCAAAGGCAGAATTTTTGAGAAACTTGGACCCATTTAAACAAAGTTCTAATTCCCGCTCCGACCCGGGTAGACAACACCTGAGTGAACACTACGCAACCGAACTGATCATGGGCCAGAACACCCTATTGGGTTGGGTTGGGCGACAAAGTGGACCTTTACCCGAAGCGTAAAGCGGATTCTATGACGCTTCCAAGCCCACAAAGGCGAACGAAATGACGTATATAGATAGAAATCGCTACTGATGCAACTGTACGAAAAGTTGTCTAGTGATCCAATAAGTAGACATACATAAGAGGGATAAAAGGTGGGCGTTAAGGACTAGGTCAAGGGAAAATGCAATTCAAAATGGCAGTCAGTCTTTCAAGTTCCTCGTCCCGCTTTCGACAGCAGGATTGGATATGATTGGTGAGACTCCTGTGCAATCTCCGCCGGGCCAGCAAACCATCGCGGATTCGATCGCAGGCGTCTATGCTGTAGCAACTAGAAAACAAGGATTCTCGGCCAAAACAAGTAATAGCGTATATAAGGATGTAGATTGATTCTATATCTGTGGCACGAAGCTTTCTCTCAAGATCCTTGCTATCGAGACCATGTGAGACGGCTGAGTAACCATTTGTGTTGACCGCTAATAACCCAGGTCACATTGCGTGCGGGATGTGTCAACCGGCAATGCGAGGTCGTATAGATCATTTCTTGTTAGCAAGGATGGGGAGAGCTTCACGGCTAGAGGAAGTCCGCCGATCACGCTACGAACAGTTTGATTGTTCTAGGAATGAAAGAACTGCTTTCTATTAATACGGGACTTTACAAGGCGGATGCTGGTCCTCCCCTATTTCTAGTGTTTGGCCGACTCGACTGGACGGCTTGTTAGCAAGGCAGGATTGGCCGGATCGGACGGACGGGAGAGTACCCACGAGGAAAGATAACGGGCTACTCCTACACCCTTCTGTCTGAGAATGCTTCTTTTAGATGAAAGGAATGGCATTGCTACCTTTCCGTACCAAAGCAAATGTCTCAAACAGTAAGGGAATAGCACACCGAACGGAACATAATCTGAAACCGGGGCGGGAAGCCGTCAAACAAAGAAATCCTATACTATAGTTCCCAGGCCGGGCGGAAAGACTAATTACGGGGAAGCCAGCAAACTAACTCTCTACGGGGCAGATAACAAACCAGGCGAAACAAACAAGAATACCTCCAAGTTCCTCGATGGCCTATTGGAACCATACAAACAAGTATACGCGGTCAAAGAAAGACTAATACGGGTAAGCTTGAAAACAAACTAGACTATCCAGCCGAGCCAGCCCCGCCGGAAAGACTAATACAGGGAAGTCTAAGCGGTATAAGCGGTCTATGGGTAATACGGGGCAAAACATACTGATTTCCACGTCGGAACAAACAAACTAGAATACCTTTAAGTTGAAGTAAGTTTAAGGCGGGGGTAAGCAAGTTTAATACGGTTAAGCCGTTAAAAAAAGAAGTTCCCAAGCCGGGAAAGCTATCATACGTGATTCCACTATACTTTCAAGCAAATGAAACAAACCGTAAGGAAAGGGGAGGCACTACTGTAACCTATAAGATCTGGAGTATGCAGCCCAGCCCTACTAGGGCTTTCTTCCGACTTCAAAAGGCCTGGTGGTGGAAAAAGAACTATCGTAGAGCCGGTTTACCACGCAGAGGCAAGAATGAAAGCAGCAGTTCGAGCAGATGACCTTGAAACTCTTGAACCAATAGTAGGTCCAGATGCACACATGGTTTCATTTAAGGCTACAGACTCGGCTTCTTTCCCTTACTGTCTGTCTCCGTCGACGTCGAATTTTTCGTTTTTTTTATGCCTATATCCGATTAGAGCATTTCATTTCCTATTTCCAAAATCTTGCCTGGTCGAATCTTTCGCGGAACATTCCAATATGGAATGAAGCTTAGACACAGTCTCTAAGGAGGAAGGATCGATGGTTTTGAGAAGTCTTCAGGTTTCATTCTCTTATGATAGATAGGATAGCGCCGTCCCCTATTAACGATAAAAGAAAGACAGGTTCCCTGGTTCTGTTACATCAAACGTTTAGTTCTCTTCCCGGAAACCACTGAATTACCCCTCTTTGGGCATATAAAGATTGAGTAAGAAGGGTAAGCCATTTGACCATAAGTTCACAGCTTAGGATCAGAAGGAAAGATTCCATCCCGTCTTTACTTTAAAGCAATGGTCTACGACTCCGCAGCTTGCTTAGGAAAACTCCTAAGTTATTTTTTATTTTTCTTCTATCGCGTTAAGACAAGCCCTAGTCCCAAGCTAAAGAGCATATTCATCTGCACCTGAAAGGATAGGGATGAAGTTAGCGCTTAGAGCTCCTCTCGCTCAAAGATTTATTGGAGAGCTCCTCGTTGCTACTATGAATATGAAAGGAAAGGGCAGTGTCCCAGGTTTAGCTAAGTTTGAGTAGCACTTCCTGTGTGAGAAACTCACTAAAACTACACCAAAGAGGAGGGGCATAGGGAATCCCGTACCGATGCGACTAGACACCGCCGGAAACTGGCGATCAAGTCTACGATATGAGTCTTCGTTGAACTCATTTGAAACGAAGACTCATATTCCTCGCCTGCAAGAAAGATGATAAAAAGATCAACGCCTACTTGCTCCATGTCATTCTTACTGACTGTACCATCACAACAAGGTATTTTTCTCGGAAAGGTCAAACCCTTCAATCCTGAATTGCTAGTTTTCAATCTCGTCCGATGGCCGGAAATCAGAAACAAGGCTTCCAGAACTCTTCTTCATGGGGACGGGAAAGTTTATAAGAGGACGGAGCCCCCTCTTCGGGAGAGATTCCTCTCCGTGCCTCATCGTTAGTGATGAACTCTTCCGAACAGATTTTCTCTAGAAGAGGTTTAGCCCTTTCCATTTTTGTCGATCTTCCGCTACGGCTCACTGTACGTTCCTTTAGCTATAGGCGTGTCCAATCCGATAATAGTCCGTTCCACACATAGTGCAAGGAAGCTCGGTGCGATGAGCTGAAGGAGAGAGTATGTTCGATGATGCCGGAATAGTCCTTTCCATTTTCTTCCTAAATTTAGCAAGCTTGACAACAGGAGGGGATGTAGGAATTGCGCATTACGCATGAGCAACCTTATCCCAGAAAGAACTCGATGGAGATGGATTGATCGGTTGGATGATTCCAATTAATGAATAAGAGTCAATCCCTGTTCGATCGAAAGAGCACTTCGACCCTATAGAATCTAGTAGGACATTGCCTCCTAGAGGGGCTAGGAGTTCAAAGATTCTAGTCCATCCAGTCCCAGTGGCTCCGCGGTGCTCCTTCCGCGATACGCACTAGCACGCTCCGAAGCAAACGAGCTTGTACGCATGCTTCTAGAGCTACTCGATTCGCTACAGCACCTGGCGCTTGACCCCAAGGGCAAAGTTCCTCCACTGAACCGTCGTACCGAATCATCTCCGTCAGAGCAGGCATATGTCGGCTGGATCGATAAGAGTGTGAGGAAGAATGCACGGATAACAATAGTCAGGTAAAGGGCGGCTACTATTAAGAAGGAGAGTGCGCGCATCCTTTCACTGATAAGACGGTGCAGACGAAAAAGAGTCTGTATGATCGTCCGCTATCATCAGTCTTCGTTTAACCAACATTACTGCATTGCATATAGAGAAAAGCCCCTCTAACTATCACTTCAAGCCGTCAACTGTCCAATAAGCGAGTGAGGTGAGCAAAGGAAAGATATGAAACTTCAACAGACTCTTCAACAGCTGCGCAACCTTATCCTCAGTTTGACTTATGGTTTTAAGAGGGATCGGATTGAATTCATTGAAAGTTGACCCCTAAGCAGTCCCAGAAGTATCAGTCTAAGTACGTCTTACCAATCCCGACAAGGCTAAGATAGGTGAGAGCCCGAGTTAACTATTTAGATGAAGATACTGATCTAAAGGCTGAGTC
Organism: Arachis hypogaea; assembly: GCF_003086295.3. Lineage (NCBI taxonomy): Eukaryota > Viridiplantae > Streptophyta > Magnoliopsida > Fabales > Fabaceae > Arachis > Arachis hypogaea. The sequence continues at coordinate 1,410,684 of NW_027255450.1, read as the reverse complement.
AATGCCTTATTATAAGATAATCATCTCCTTTATCCGTGAACTAACTAAAGAATCAGCAGATCCGATAGCAGCTAACATTTCTGTGGGCTCGGGGAATGCCTCTTCACCTTAAGCAGTCCATTAAGTAGCGGACTGAATTGCTATTGTATTTCCCCTGCAAACTCTTTGAAGTTAAGTCAGCTTAGCGCTTGAAGCGAGAGAAGATAGGAGGTCGTCTGCCCATGGTGGCTTAGTGCGTAGTGTTAGCTAACTCGAAAAAGAAAGTAGGTGGGGGCTATAGGCCTATATACCCGGGCTTCTCTTCTTGATCTTCCCCGGATTCAGAAGTAGACTAAGCTAAGCCAGCTAAAGTAGAATCTTCTTTTCTATGTGATTTTAGAATTCCTGGCCGCCTCTACTACCTTATCTGAGGGGAGAAGAGGGTTGATCTTTAAACTTCCTCGCTAGCTTATCAATCAATCGAAGGAGGGGAAAGCGAGTAAGCAAAGGTAAAGGATTTTATTTTCTTATCTTATAAGGATTTCCCCGCGGAAAGACAGGAACGAAGTCTGATTACTAGCTTTCTTTAGTTAGCTTATAGCTCTTATGCCTTGGCTACCATATCGGACAAAGAAGAGGATTCTACGCAACAATAGAAAACGGAAGAACTAGTACTGCCTTTGCGTCAACCTTTTGACTAGCTTGAAGTTAGTCCCTGGCCTACCTGCCAATGGTTGAAACTAGAGAGTAACGGACTTCTTTCCAGCTATCCTAACCTTCTGGCATGCGAATATAGGAAGGATCAAATTGACCTCTGGCAAAGGCCAAAAGCGAAAGAATTTGTGATCCCTAGCTTTCCACTTAAACAAATGAAGTAGATCGGCCAATATCCATTGCAGGAGAAACCTCTTCAACAACAGCAGCCAACAATTGAAAGAAAACATTGACATTCAATTAAGTAGAAGGGGATTTGTCAGTCAGTGATTAGAGTTGTTGGCCTAAGGCGTGAAAGCCCGGAGGAATCTTGTGAATACCTGAAGCCCGAAATGTCAATCGAAATCATCTAGGAATTTTTCTTGGTTTGCTGTCCTCTGCTCTAATAGGCGAAAGCAATCTTCCTTCCCGCGAACTCTATACACAACATGCCATTATTTATAGTTTTCCAGCCAATAGTTTGAAGTCAGAAAGAGCACTGGATCAAATCTTAGTCGATTCCATCCATTAGATAGACTTCTCTGACTCTATTCCTAGAGCTTTGGATGGACAAGTTGCCAAATGCTTTTAAAAGAGATACCTCAGATGGTGTACCACAAACAAGAAGTCGGACTCCATTATCACGATAGTAACTTATAAGGGGTTCATACTCCTGCCAACGATTGGCCAATGCAACGTATATGACTTTAAGCTCTCACCATCAATCCTGACATAGAATAAAAGTTCAATAATGGAAACTCAAATCATATGAATCAAATTGGGATTCATATCAGGCTCTCAAGCCCACGGGGTCCTTGTACCCCGTTTATGTGACACATGACATGTATAGGCATTCTGAAACCAACCGGTTGAGAGGTCCCTCACTGATGGGACATGGTCCCAAAAAACTAACCGAGGTATCCACCAATTTTCTTAATGAATGTGAGCCATAAAAAGAGAAGCCCTGTGCTTTATTAGGCACAGTGCTAGAAGCAGCGAAGGCAGGAACCGCGCGAACAGCAG
>NW_027255450.1:1396489-1403989 GCF_003086295.3 Arachis hypogaea | reverse complement strand
TTCGTATGTAAGGGAGCTCCTAACTTGCTTATGGATTGGATTCTCTGTTTGGTGGTTTAGCATACCAGAGCAATTGCTTGTAAATCCGAGGGCTCTTTCCTCTCCTGATCTAGAGCTAGTAGTTAGGGTGGTAAGGGACACATTCCAGAGCCATGTTTGCTGCTCTCATCATGTCCCCAGCCCGTGCGAATGTGGGGAGCTCCTTAATAAAGCAACGCAAGATTTATTTGCTCCGAAGGAACCCTTTGATCCACCCTGATTTCCGACCAAGGTAAACAACGCGAACTTGAAGAAGTTTGTATTTAGAGATGGGGGGACCAGCTTACTCAGGTTGAGGGAAATGAAAGCATCAAGATAACCCAAGGCTTGATGGGAATAGTGAAAGAAAATAAGTGACTTGTTCTCCTCTCTTTCTATCTCCTTCGGGTAAAGTATCTTTAAAGTAAAAGAGAGGGGAGGCGCCCTCAACCTCTTAATCAAGCCGGAAGTGAGGAGCCAGAAAGCATCGATTTCCAGGTCTATCTATTATGCGTTATTTCACCGATGCGAAGATCGGAGTAGTCCCATTTGATTGATCGATTCAGAGTTCCGAACCGAAGCCCATACTATGATAATGAGTTCGAACCTGAGATCATGGGTTTTTCAGTCCCATCCCAAGTCAAATCAAAAGGCACGGACGGAGCGAGACCTATTCAGATGAGGTCTCGCAGGATCTCATCGCTCAAGTCCTCCCACAGCCCTGTGTAAGCTGCGAGCAGAGCAAGCGGTTCATACTATTACTTACTTGGAAGCCCGGTGTAACAAAGACAAATCAAGAGGATAATCATTAAATGACTCTCCGACTAGAGAATCAACGCAAAGAGGATCGAAGCCGATTTCCCCAGTTGACTTAGATGACATCAAGTCCGCCAACTAGCCCCATTCTATTCTATTAAGGAAATGGGTTCAGCTGCTTGCCCTTCGCTCTGTTCCTATAACTCAAAAAAGAGACATCTTTAACTGACATGGATATCTTTCGGTCTAAATTCCCATATTTCAATCTGAATTGCTTGGTCGGAAATTCAATATCTTTTGACATGTAACTGAGCGATCTTCCTCGTATGGCAATGCAAAAGCAAAAGAGTGGAGCAGCGTCTCGCGGAAATGAATTGACCAGATCGATGGAATTGCATGCACGATGCTGACTCCTTGTCCACTACTTCTGATGAACGAAAGCGATCGAACAAAGGCCTATGGATCACTGGCTGGCTTAGCTTCTTTTTTAGGACATTCAAGCTTCCAGTCTAATGACTGGACACGACCAACTCCGACTCTATAAGCCCCCGTCTTTACAGGAATTGTCGCTGCTGAGCGTAGATGACTTCCCCATGGGTCGTGAGTGGGTGGGCCACTTCTATTTATCAATAAAAATCAATAGATAGAAAGAAGATCCAACTTTCCCATCAATACTTATACCATAAAAGCGAAAAAGAACCTCTCATCTTGGGATGAGACCCTGGAAGCTTTTGCCCGGCATACTACTATCATATCAGGGGTGAAAGGTGATCATTTGTTGTTCTTAGCAGCTATGGCTATTCATTTGAGTATTCAGGTAATGAATAGTCAATGAGCGAAGGGCGCAGTTACCACAGCTATGAGTTCAAGCGGCTACCCTATAGTAGCAGTTAATTGAGGCTCGACAGCCCATACAGTACCAGGGCTAAGGAGATTCTCTGGGGAAAGCCCTTTTTTTGGTGAGGTCAGGCACCCCCCACTTTCTACTAGAGCAAAAATGAAAGAAATCTTGTATTGTATGTAATCCACCCTCAAAGAGAGCTCAGCTCAAGAGGACTACATTCAACAGAAGAACGAATGAAAAAGGAATTCCTACAGGGAAAGGCAAATGGAAGGCTTTGGGACAACATATTAGTTAGAAAATAAAAACAAAGAAAGACAGAGAGAGGGTGCATGCCCTCTTCTCTTAGAAAGCCCTGGTGGAGCACTAACAAGGGGCAATCCAGAATTCTAGTTATCACTTCCAAGCAATATCGCATAAACAAAGACGATATCATCAGAAAAAGATAGAAAAAAGAGATCTCTTCCATTGGCACGTTTAGTTACTTTGTCAATGGTTCGATTAGATGCTCTTCTACAAACAGGACTTGTCGAGTCTGGTTCGAATCGGGACTGATCGAGTAGAGGATGGTATTTTCGCTTTCTATTTTTCGAGATGGAATGCCTATTATAGTAACCCAGCAAGGGATGCAAGGCTTTCTGACCTTCACCCCTCTGTTTTGCGATCCGGTCTTGGATAAGGCTAGTGGTATCCGTATTCTAATAATTATTAGAAGATCCTAGCTTCTTTTAGAAAATAGGAATGAACCGGCCATCAACATATAAAGGAAATCGAGTGAGGCTTGAAGACCTGTTATTGAATCAGTTGGTGCCATTAATTCTGTTGGAGGCAGGGCAATAGGAAATCTCTCTCTTTATACGAAATATCTTGAAAGGCGAAGAGTGACTACTTTTGACTTTCTGCTCGTAGTTCCTCTATTCTTAGTGTAGTGATACAGTACTAGTGCAAGAGCGCTTACGGCAGCTCGTAGCTATTGGTAGCTTCCTTCTCTTTAAGAAAGAGGGAAGGATTCACCGCTATGGAAAACCTGATCTCATGGATTAGCCAGAACAGTGGAGAAGCAAGGAACTGCTAGTTACATCTTAAGTCTGTAGTGACTCATTCATCGGGAGCGGAGGGAATAGCTTCAACGGAGAAAGAGGGGTCGGAAAGCGAAAGGGCAGAGGGATCAGAGCCTAAAGGCCACTTCCTGATATAGGAGAATTCCAGATAGTGTAGTTATGTCGAGCGACAGAAGGGAGTCTTCAGACTGAATATAAGAATAGTCTTGCTAAGATGAATGCCGCTTGAACGAGTTTAAGAGGTGAAAGAGTTCAATCCCTTTTCAGGTCGGGTTAAAGAAGGGTCTCATCGGGGTATTCACCTAGCTCCCTAGCTTCCTATATTCCACTCGAGCGGGATTAAAGGAGATGAGTTATTCTCGTAGCTAAATGCCCAAGTCGGGCAGGGATAGAGGATCAAGAGACTGTACTCGCCCTCAACCATTCAACAGAAGCAATAGCAAAGAAAGCAACAAGAGTGGAGAGAACAAGCTCTTCAAGCTCAGCTTCGGCAACAGCAACTCGAGAAAGCAATTCAGTTTGTGAGGAACCGGCCACTTCTTTATATACGTTGCCATTTGACGATCTGTCTGTTCAGGCAGGTGACACGGAATTGAGTACGGAATCAGAGAAGGGGGACAGCAACGTAAAAGACTGAGGGAAATGAGTTCCGAGATCTTTTTTTATTCCCAGTTTCGTCTCGTCTATCGGTCCTTAGTCTTAGAGAAATTGGTGGCGTCAAGAGCAAATAGAATCAATAGATAAGATTTTCCTCGATGAGTTGGCTAAAGCCCTTCGCTTCGACCGTTCCTTCTTTCTTTAGTAGCGAGTCTAACTTTACATATATCGTTGATTTTTACCATGACCCGCAGCTGGGATTGGAATGCTTGACTGGTGGGAGAGAAAGTCTCAACGCTAACTCACTAGATGGACAATCGACCAACGGGAGAGACCCGATTCAGCCTGGGAACATTACTTCCAATAGTGGCTGGTAATTATGGGTTCTGCCGCACCTGATTCCCGATAAACGAGAAACCATCACATCAATGAAGGAATGCAAGTGTAGTTTTCACCAGATCAAATGTCCCTTGATCTATTTGAAACGAACTACCCTACGTTCAATAAAAAGAAAGACTGTCTGGCAGTAGCCATGCCGAATGGAGAAGGAGGGGCAAGGGCAGACCGCTGCTGGTAGCCTTAATTGGGTGGCGCGCTATAGATCGGATCCTAAGTAGCTATAGGATGAACCCTGGAAGCTGCAAACAAAACTATAGTAGTTACTGGCCTGCCATCAAAATAAGCTTTCCTGTCCCGACATCTCGCGTAAAATAAAACGCATTTTCCTTCGACAGAATACAAGCACAGACGCTGATGGCACCTAAACGAATATAAATATAATAAAATAAGGAGAGTGCTACTTTACTTCATGTGTGACTAGATAAGTCAGCAGTAATGAAAGCTGCGATCTATGTCACGACAGATGAATGGAGAGAGCAGTCATCCTAAGAGTGATCGATTTACTGTTGAAAGGTGGCTGCAGTGAAGAGCATGCCAAAGATCTCAGTACATATAGCGCAAGACGAAGCGCGGAACGTACGACCAGGGGTAGCTGCGAACGATAGGTACTGCTCGCTATCGAGATTCCTATCGGATCCAAGAGAATCGATGCCCGATCCCTCAAACTCGCAAGCTGCGACGACTCTATCGAATGACGGTATATTGCATTCCATCGGCTATTGGGGGTGCTGGATCGCGTCAGCTAGAGATTGTCCTGTTTATTACAAAGTCCCTTACAGTAAGTAATAAATACATATAGAAAGAAGATATTCTCTAGCCTAGAGGAAAGAGAACAACCACAGGAATGAGGAAACTCGTAGAGGGATGTTGATTCGAGCAGGCAGCTTTCTGACACTCATACTGCCAATCAGCTATTACCCTCTGGCTTTCTCTTCTAGAAACGGGCTTGAAAGAGCTAATGCGTTCTTAGCTGTTTTAGCTTCTTAGAAACAGACTAAAGGGAACTACCGGCTTTGTTATGGATAGAGGTTAGATAAAAGAAAGAAGAAGATCGTCCGCTCCATATCATCCGCTGCGCTTATCTTCTGTTAGTTCAATAGCCTAGCTTCCTACTAGCAACTCGGTCAGATAGGAATGCCCACTACAAACCCCCTAGGGCAGAGATTCTATTAGAGGGGTTAGCTCATTAACAACGTCTATAGGTTTAAGAATTCCTATAGTTGCTTTTTTTTTGAGTTCCTCTCCCAGTAGTTTTAGTTCTCTTTCTTTTATCCATACTACCGGACGAGAGGACTATAGATAGATGTAACGTCCGATACGGTTCTTATCGGACGTTGTTCCTCTATCCTAGTGCTTCTATTTTCCATAGCCTTCCATTCCAGTGCTGGTAGTTGAATAAGGCCAGGCCAATATGAGCTGAGCTGCTATTAGCTATCTTTGCCTTCCTTTGCGAGTATCCCAGTAGGAGTAGTAAGCTAGGGCCAAGTAAGTAAGATGGAACTCATACCTGTAGTTTGACCCGCTTTCTATAAACTTAGCGGACGTTAATGCTCACATCAATCCTATCTTCCTATCGTCCTTTACTTTAGGTAAAGATGGATAAGGAAGGAAAAGGTATGCAAGCTGAGGTTCTTTTAGGAAAAAGATTGCCTTCCTTCCCTAACTTTTATTGGGATAAGGCTTGTATCTTCTTTGATAGCTAGATGTGACTACCGGTGATTTCGAATTCTATATTCTCTATAGAGGTCCGGTTGAATAATCCGGCAAGGCGAGCTCAAGACGAGAAAGTAAAGAATGAGAATGTTTCAACTATTGTGTGTCACGACAACTCTACACTTAGTAAGGTATTTCTGGCCAACTCAAGGAAAACCTTGGATGAGGGGTCCTCCTTGAGAGCTATCGGTATACTCTGCCAAGGGCATTCTACTTAAATAATCTTTCGTGACAAGCGGAAGCTTGACTCGAAATGGGAGCAGGCAAGAAGAGCAAGTATAGTGAAAGTATCCTCATGGGCCAAACAAAAAGAGGTTTAGCCCCAACGTCAAATTAATGCATTGAGGGTACCCGTGCAAACATCGTCTATCTCTCTGGTCAAGTGGCTCTGCTCTTAGGGAGAGAATCTACGGATTCTGTGAAAGGGCTTCCCCCCTCTCCTCAGATGTCCACAAAAGGGAATTGAAAGTGAATCCGATGACTTTCCATCTAAGACATGGTAATTGCTTTCAAAGAAAGGCTAGATGCTGCAAGTGAATAAAAAGAAGAATATGCATACGCAAGTGCAAGAATAAGAAGCGGAGCAAAGCTCAACAGAACTAGCCACACATCGACAGCTAACCAGGGTTCGCTCCCTCCGGAACTAAAGAATGCTCCGCCATTTCTTAGTTTCCTGGAAACCGAAAGCTTAACAACTTTCTTTTTAGGATTAACTAAAGCAACCTTTCGACGTCGCTCGAAGGGCTAGCATCTACTATTTAATAATAGCCGTCCAATCAACTAATTTCACAGCAAGAAAGCTCTTACCTAGTCAGCAGGGAAGCAACCAGCGAAGAGAGCATTGGAGAGGCATGATCGAAATAGGGGGCTGGGAGAAGGACAGCTACGGAAGCTGGTCAGCCTAAGATTGTAAGGGCCCAGTTCCAGTTTTTGAGGAAGCATGGCATAGAAAGCAGGGCAGGGCGTGTCATGGGTTGTAGGGAAGAGGTGACACGTGTACATGAAAGCATGCGAGAGCGTAGGGATGGAGCAGGGAGGATGATAGTAGTCACTTGCGAAACAAGCACAGAGAAAGCAAAACGAGTTAGGGTTGGTTTGGCCAGTAGAAGCACGTGGAACATATGCACCAGCACGGCATGTAGGTGAGCAGAATACTTGAAGCTGACGGTTTAGGTAACTACCCCATAAATCCGAAGTAGCGCATGTGAACTGAAAGTCCATACCTTCGGTCTATCACCGCGGAGTGCCGGACCTGCCTTCCCGGAAAGCACTCGCATACAGATTCGAAGTCTTCGTTCGGAGATTCCACCTATACCTTTTTCACTCGGGAAAACAACTATAGCCTCTATTCTTTGCTTTGTCTTGAATCAAAGAGGAAGGACAAGAGCTCGGATAACAACTTGAAATGCTAGACTAGAACTACTTTACTTAACTTATTGTCTATATGACTGTAGTGAAGATATGCGAAAGAGGGAGAATGCGCTACATCGGATCTTGCTGTAGTTGATGAAAGAGCTGTAGTGAAAGAGTGAAAGGCTAGTTGAGTTAAACAGTAAATTGTTGGCTGATGACCATTCAAGTTATCCAGGAATTCCGGTTAGAAACAACATTGTCTCCAAGTCTATCTCTGAAGACCAAAAGGAAATTTTGGGGGACAGGTCCCTATTGAGAAGGGAAGAAATGCCAGAGGTCTAACCTAGACCTTTCTTTCATACAGTGAAGCGGGCTAGAGCCAGAAGTACGGGATTGTTTGAAGGCCTTTCTGGTTTCAGCCGAAGTAGGTTCTTCATCAAACTAGTCGGGAAAGAAAGCTAGCCTTTGAAGGGAAGGAACGGACTTTAGGAGAGGAGCGAGAAGGCACTCTAAAACTTCCCTTCTCCTTGAACGGCCGCTTTCCAGTATCGGAATTCATTCTATTTAATGTCGGGGGGTAGTATTTGTAGAATAGAGAGAGAGAGGAAGAATCAAACTCTTAATGAAGGAGATGGATAAAGTATAGACACGAAGGAGACAGAATGAAAGCTGCAAGTCTTAGTGCCACAGAAGGAGCTGCAGGCCAATCCGTGGGAGGGACCTTAAAAGCAGGGAGCATCCAGCAGCGCCCACATGGATTCC
>NW_027255450.1:1343421-1390921 GCF_003086295.3 Arachis hypogaea | reverse complement strand
TGTTGTCCCTCTTTAATTTATCTAACTAAGATTTTCTTATTAGCTAAACGAATGGATTTCTCAACCTTTGCTTCCATTGTCTCGCGATCCAGAAAAGGTGGTCCAAGCCGTCTCATATAATAATTAAGGTGGCGGAAACGCTGCCCCAGTTGGTGGGGAGGTACCTACCTTGGGTTTCACAGATCCCCCTTGATGAAGGGGTTACGTGGGAGCCAACCCGGAAGGCTATACCCAATTCTCCTTACCTCTCCCAACAATTGAGACTTCCGACTATCGAATCAGAGCTCTAATGTATCTACGCTAGATCTTGATAATAGCAGTCTCTTATGGGAGTAGCTCCTCTCTTTCTTGATGCTACCCCCCTTGTTTGTCTTGGGGCACCTTTCTTTGGCTAAGCTGATTCAGATCGATTTATTAGAGTGAACTTTGATCTCCTTTACTTGATTGATAGGAAAGTTACCCTTGGCTATCTTACGAAGAGCCTAACTCTATCATAAAAAAATTGACACTAAGCGAAGAATGCAGACTGGACCAAACCAAGGGCACTTCTGGAAAGGTTCCTTTGATAGAAGATCGGTACTTGAAGTCAGAAAGATCCACGAGTCAATCGATTAGAAAAGAACTTTCCTTGAACTGAAAGCAGGAACTCCCACTCTTCCATCACTTTCCTTTCACTTCCACGCATGCAAGGGTCGGTCAGGAAGAAGGCTGTTCGTAGTCAGCCAGCTTAAAGGGATGGGGCAGTCCCAGCACTCGAAGTAAAAGCATTAGATAAAAGACTACCCTCCAAGAAATTGTAGAACTTGGAGAAAGTATTCACTTTGCGTTCCATGATTCACAAGATCCATATATATAGTTTAGCCAGTGAATGTTGTCGACGCTAAAAAGCACCCGTTCGGCCACGGCTTGGAAATTCACCGCTGCTGGTAAGTTCCCATCCCCCGTAGGACTAGTGTCCCTATATACTATATATACAATATAGAGTTGATCCACTACTTTTTCTTTGACAACATCTACAGCTACTTTTGTTACAGTAGTTTCCATATTGAGACTATTTTAAGCAGGGATGATTTGACCAGCGCTAACGGCCACGAGAATAGCCACAGGCAAAGCCAAACCCATTTTCAATATGAAATCCGAAAGAAAAAGAAGTTGATCGAGACCATACATAATACCTACTATTAGATAAAAGTTATCTTAGACCGGCAACTCGTATCCCGAATATACAAGACAAGTAAGCGCCCGGTCCTCTTGCGTCGAAGTGAAGTGTAGTGTGGTGAGGCCTCACAGAAGGCGTGGGAAATTGGGGAAAAAGCCGAAACGGATTCGGCCAGTACAATACTGAGTCTTATTGAGGCCATGAAGACGGACAGCACTTGGTTTACAGCTGACCAACGAAAAAAGACTCCAATTCATTCCGTTGGTCAACAACCAACCAGTGATTTCAATAGCTGTTTATTCGTTCCCTCAATCCTCTGATGTAAACCTGAGACTAGTGAAAGAAAATAAGTGACTTGTTCTCCTCTCTTTCTTCATTCAATATCTGTCTAGCCTGCTAACGACGCCCTTTCTTATCTACGCTATTTACCCTTCATTACTTCCCCAGCTTTGAGTGAAGTTCCTTTATTTGATCTTGTCTCCTAGTGGTACCATCTCTGCTTACTCTTTCTTCTTTCCATCTAATCTACTAAGTTTGCGGAAAAGAGAGAGCAGACGGTTCTCGGCGTCATGATGCAAGAATGACATCTGAGATCGCTCATTCCATTGCTTTACAGTCATGATAGGAATGATTCTATTTACTAGAAAGAGACAGCACCCTATTCTTAGCATCGAAGAGGTAATTTTGTGTAGACTGCTTTTTGAAAGTGAAATAGAGACTTTCACTAAAGAGTGAGATTGAGGAGTGAAAGAACTCGGTATTCACATAAGAAAGTGGCAGTAGTCTAGGCGGACACCTTTTATTTTGCCTTACCTGCTACGCCCCCTTTCTAAGTAGCAGCTTAGGGTTTGACAAAGCTTAATTCAAAAGCTTGAAACTCATATGCTAGTACACTTGCCCTGTATGCCCCATCTCCATGAAAGTCTTAGCCAGTGCTTCTTTCCGCCTTCCAACTTAATAGATTCTCTCTATCTCTATTTCAGGGGTGAGTATTAAAACGCCATAGGAAAAGAAAGGGGTTAGCTCTTAGCTCACTGGTAGTACTGATACAATCAATATGTACACACATATTAGGAAACTAAAAAGCAGAAAGATCCTTTCAAAAGGGGCTTTTTTACTCACACTCGGGAACTTCTCACAATCTCTATTTTTTCATTAAGGTTAGAACCTCAGGTCTCTTTTATATTTGCGAATCCCTCCTGCTTGACTTCCCTCTTCATTCGGTCAATAAGGCATTCAGAGGAAGAGGCTATTGGCATTCCATTCCGGACAAGGTAGTTCTTTGTTTTTCCGGGTGATACGAAAGTGAATAGATCGAATAGCAGTCTTTCCGCTTAGCCTACGGGCTGTGAGGTATCACCACGCGAAATACCAAAATTCTCCAGGTCAATGAATAAGTATTACCATTCGAAGGTAAGGAGCGTAACTCAAGGTCTTTTCTTCTTTCCTTTACTACGATACAACGAATGAATTGAGTCAGATGAATAATATTCACTCAGAAGCGGCAACTGCTTTTGCTTCTTCAAGGTGGTTTATCAAGGGTCCAATGGGAATGAAAGCTCTAAAGCTAGTGGTGTTCTTTAATGGTATTCAATCCCCTGTTATATTAGTTCGGTGACCTGAGGCCACAAAGGAAAGGACTTCTACCATGAGCGGACTCCTTCTCGGAAGGAAGGTGATAGAGTCGGAAAGTGGCAACGACGACTTTTTGATAATAAACTAAGCGCTCTCCCCAATTGGTGGTCACCTTCGAAAAGAGCACACTCGCCTGGAACAAAACAAGCTGTGGCTTTTGCCTGCTGCTATTCGATCATAGGAATCCTTTGACTTTCGAGGGAACTTTCTATGGGGATGACTACCTCAGGCTGGCGCGGGGGTGACAATAGGACTTCGTTTGAGTGCTGCTTGAGTGAAGAAGCCCTACACTAAGGGGTGGGATTATGTTATTCTTATTTTAAGAACGAACTCTCTTTGACTGCTCTAAAAAGACCCCCTTTAGGGGCTAAGGTAGCGATCAGATCAAGGACAAAGGCTTTATGCCGCTCTCAAGTAAGAAAGTGAAAAGCAAGGCCTTTCTTTAGAAAGGTTAGATGAGAAGTAATTCCATTTAGTTAGCCCTTTTAGAGATAGAGGAAGAGATATCTTTCTATTGTTGTAGTTACCAAAGCCCGTACTTAGAAGTCTAAAGTCAGAAAGCAAGTAAAGTCTTGAAGTATAGGCATAAGCCTTAAAGAATCACAGCCTAACTAATAAAGCCGGGCCTTCTACTAAGAGTGCGGTTAGAAAGCTACAAACAATTCTTATTTCCTTCCTTTTATATATACAGTGAAGTCAGAACCCGAGCTAGTACTATGATTTAGTCTAATACATTCCCGACCGGAGCTAGCATCCTATATCTATTTAGTTAGGAAAGCATTGGGACCAGAGACATAGAAGCTGGAAAAAAGAACTAATAGTCATAACAAGAAGGAGTTGGGGGCGCCCCCTATTTATTCATTGCACCTAATCAAGTTTGTTAAATCAATCGGACAACCGTAACTAATAAGATAAAGAAAGAAAAGAACCTTTTGGAGAAACCAAGGTAGTCAAAATCTCTTACTTCGGACAAGCGTAACGAATAAGATCAACCAATCAAAGAGACTTCCATTCGATCCTTGCCTCTTGCTTAATAGAATTCATGCTTTCAATCTTTGTCTGTCATCCTACGTCATTTCATGTCTTCAGTCAATCTTACTGACTTCCCTGGCTTTATACTTTCAGACTTCCGCCCAGATCAGATGAAGTAAGGGCTTGAACAACAATCTTTGAATATGAGATTGAGGCAGAGGCTTATTTGTTCCCTGATTTAAGGGGAATAGTGGAGATATCAGGGATATACTTCCTAAACAATAGAGGCACTTTATCCCAATACATTAGTGAAACTGCTTGGCCGAGCCGAGTGCGAATTTCATTCCTCCAGAAGTTCAATTACAACAAAAGAAAGAGGAATTTCTTGTATTCGACAGACTAACCCCCTAATAATATAACTTCCTTCCCTGGCTTTACTAGCTTTCTCTTTTCTTTAAAGAAGCAGTAAGGTCTTTATAAGGAGTTATAATGACTTCTTTACGGCTCTAAGATGCCTTACTTGAGGCTCAGTTCGCAGCTAAAGGATCTGATTCCATTTCCCCTGTCAGACTTCCTATTATATACACTAGACCTTGAAGCTAACCTTGTTGACTAGTTGCATTGAATCCCGGGCTTTTGCCCCACCCAGGCTTATTGGATTTATTAGGAGTTACGGTAGTTCGAAGTTCCAATTGTGAAGGGGTTTTTGAAGTTCTTCCCCTGGGATTAGGAAGAGATTCTTAGAGATATGGGCTACCTCCTATTGGTAGTTATTAGTTACGGCTTTCGTAACACAATAGACTTACTTCTTTCCGACTTCGGATTGGATTCAATAGTCAGTTCCCAGATCAAGTAGAAAATTCAATTCCTCCGGATCTTAGCGCTAACTTAATAACCCGACTAGTTCAGTAAGTGAAGTGACGAGCGAAGGTGTACAAAGTCTATGACTCACACGCTTAGGCGGGTTACGGGACTTTGTGATTCTTTCGGACAAGATTGCCTAGATTGATCAGATTCTCTTCCTATCTATTCATAAGACAAGATCAATCAAGGAATCCAGAGGCAGGGCACTTTATTCCGATATCTCCCCCCGAGGTTGAGGTAGACTTCCCTATCCTTAAGGATAAAATAAGATCTCTTGCTTTGCCCACAAGCCCTACTAGCGTAGCAAGTCTGGTCGCAGGTGTGTTGTTTTAAAGATCTTGAAAAGCTACACCCCGATATACATAATGAATGAAATGAACAACAACGATTACTTAAAAATCTGTTTTTCAAATTTAGGGACGATAGAAACTTACGCTAGACAGCCGCTTTACTATATACGAGGACCACCAAGAGTTACAAGGACCTTACTACTTTCTACTTTCTCGTTTGACCCATCATTAATACTTCGACTACTTAGGACTTGATCTTAGGCAACCGGTGACCGCCTCTATGAGGACCTTTGGGCGGAGCTTCCTCGATCAAGAGTGCCAGCCGGGCGGGACTAGAGATGTGGAATCACGTCTTGCGCCATATGTACTGAGGAGAACTCGGGAGACATGGTTTCAAGCCCGGCAACCAGTTCATTCCAATAGGTCAGTTACCTCAATCTAAAGAGGATGCTTGCAGGTCATACTTGTCTTGGTCTTTCTCTTTTGCTTTCTTTGTAGCTGCGGCAGTGGTAAAGAGTTCTAAGATCATCCTTCTTTCCTAGGCCAGGTAGCCTGTGGGCTTGGTATCTGTAATAAGTAGTTATTACCTTCTCTCATTTTTTCCTCTAAGTCGAGTGAAGTTACTTCAGGGATCAGGCACGAACGTAGGAAGAGAAGAGTGGATGCTTTGTTCCTTACTCTAACAAGTAAGCAAGTAAACTACCTTGAAGTCGAGCATCTTCAAACGTACTAAACGATTCGATCTATCACTTAAGTCATTTCGACTTGGAAGAAATCCATACTTGTAGCACTCCTGGTGCAGAATCTCAGAGCTAAGCGAACCGAACCCCCCGTGATCTAACCTTAACCTCTTTCATCTATACGAGGTATCACTATCGTCCTCGTTCGGCTTACAGTAAGCTGGCTGCTATATAAATAGAATGACGACCCCTCGATTTAGGGCTGTGGTAGGTGCCTAAGACCATCGCCGTACCTTACCAGATCCGGGCTCTAGGTGTGATGTAGATGAAGTAAGAAGAAGCAAGCAGTCAGGGGCGATCCGGACCAGGACTAATAGCCATTCATTTTAAGGCAAGTAGTTGAGTTAGTAGCCAAACTTAATCTAAATAAGGTAGGGGGAAAGTCTCAAATTCCTAGTCATACTTTTCTGAAGGAAGTAAACAACCTTTCACCTGTCTAATTCTCTTTTGCTTTGGGACTTAGCCTAGTTGCCCCGCTTCCTTCACTCGACTAAGCAACGAATTCTTATCCCAAACCTGTCTCGAGGATAGGCCCAATGCGGTATCAGAATAGAATAGGGGCATCGAGCCCTTCCTACTTCATGGGTAGCAGAGCAGCCAATTGAGAAGGTGAATCAAACCCTACGAAACAAGAGACGGAAGAAGGAACGCAGTGGATGCCACTGAAGCCAATACAAGACAGGATCAGCATATGGCTGGCTACTTCTGAACCTTGACCTTCGCTTCCCGCTGATCCCAACGTGTGATAGATTGATTCTAGTAATGAAACTCCCATCCGACTGGATCTTTCTCTCTCCATGGGATGAAGTCTAGTGTTCTAGGTCTTTTGGATTGGGCTGTGATCCCTATCTTTTTATAGAGTCTCTTTCATCTAATGGAATGTGTTCAGTATCTCTCTCAGGTTTGAATCTTTTCCTTTTTCATTTATCTGGTGAATCTATTCCCTGGCATGCCTTTGGCAAAGTCAAGTGATGTGGAAAAGTAGCGCTGGACATTTTCTGAGCTCTATGTCT
This sequence comes from Arachis hypogaea, assembly GCF_003086295.3. Classification (NCBI taxonomy): domain Eukaryota; kingdom Viridiplantae; phylum Streptophyta; class Magnoliopsida; order Fabales; family Fabaceae; genus Arachis; species Arachis hypogaea. The sequence goes on along the minus strand of NW_027255450.1, from coordinate 1,384,248 downwards.
GGTCGAGGGTGAGAACTCGTGCTGTTCACAATCCCTATCATCCAATCTCTGAGATCAGGAAGTGGCCGGGAAGCTTTCCATTCCCGTACGGAAGATGAAAGACGAACCTCTGGTCTAGTGGTTGGTAGATTTCCTTGTTGCTGGAATCCAATGCTTTAGTAATTGAATCACCGGCAGGAATGCTAAAGTCTTCATAGTCGGGTTAAGTGTTAGCTGGAAGCTAGTCTATCTACTTTCCCGTGTAAGACCAAGAGTTTGGCTTCTTGCAGCTAGCTGCTCTTTCAGAGGAAGGACGCATAACTCAACATAGAACAACTAGCTCGGGCTCTTCCTCTTTCCGGAACTTCTGTAACTGCTAAATCAATTCTTAACTTAAGGGCCCTCAAAGAAACTACCTTTGACTCAAGTCCCGGGGTTTAGGAGTTGATTAGCCGAGTCACTCCAGCGGTCTCTCCATTTAATGGCATCCAACACTAAAGGCAGTTATCACCTTCTGCAGAGGTCAGAGGACTAGCGCTCCACTCCTACTTAGTCTTTATCTTCATAAAAGAGGGTTTAGGAAGCCTTGAAGGCTTGGGTCAAATATTTGCTTTCTTTCTTAGGCGCCTGCTTTCCGATAGACGAGTTCATTGAGCAATGGCGCACAAATCAATAAGAGTTGATGCTTTAACTAGACTATTTCGCCCGTAACACATGCAATAGAAAGACTCCTCTAAGGGCACTAGCTCTAACAAGAGAAATCTATCCCAAATCGACCTCCGCTTTCCAGGTTATAGAATAGATTCTATGGGATGATTGGGGCCTTTCGGGAACTCCTATACCTTTCGGTAACTCAATATCTATAGTGGACTTTCTAGTCCCAGAATGAATTCCTTAGGGGGTTTCGTATTAAATAGAAGTCAGAATCTCTAGCTCCGCACTCCTGACTACTCTCGTTTATCATTATCTAGAACTTACCGATCCAAGGTTGCTCCCACCTATCGGCTCACTAGGGCTTTTACAAGGACATGGGATTTCTTCGCCCCAATCCTACCGCCAAACAAACCGGTGTGGTTGGTAGATTTCGCCTGATCATTGCCTAGATTGACTTCTTTCAAAGCCATGCATCTTACCAGAGACGAGAGTTCAACTTGGCATCGAGCCGAGCTAGGAGTTACTTTTCCTCAACTATGGTAATGGTAGTAGAAGGCAGCGCCCCTTACTGCTCTCTTGGGCTTCCTTCGCAAAGGGGTTCTGTCGAGAACAAGAAAAGGAATATCTTAGCGTGATACTCGGGGAGTACTTGAAAGCAATGAATAGCTCTCTAAGGCTGCAAGCAAGATGGATACGGAAACCCTGCAAATGAGTCAAGAAGGCCTGTCAATTCAGCAAGAGCATCGGTCCTATCGTTTTCCCTTTGACTTTACTAGTGGGGCTTGCTGCAGATAGACCCCTTCCTAACCTAAAGAGCAACTTTCTTTCCCGATCTCAATGAAAAAAGGTACTGATCTAATCGGGAAAGCCGGATCAGACAAGGAAGAAGGAAGAGTTTGCGAAAGAGTTGCAGATTCAATTCTGTCAAATCCTATACAAGAGGCTTGCTCCATGGAATACGGGAAAGTCAAGATGCAACTATCCCTAAAATAAATGGCTGTATACAGTGCGATATGGCTTAGCTTCTCTTAGCTCTAGGAAAGAAATAGCAGTTGTCTGGTCGGAAAGAATGAAAGAAAAGTACACCTTAAAAGTGAAATGACGAAATTCAATTTGTCGATTCAAAAGCTGTAAATGAAAAACTATCAATATAGGCTCAGCTGTGTCACTATTGAAAGTTAAGCCGAAGGAAAGAATCCGAGGGGAAGAGCCTTTCAGTCTAAGGGGATGGCCTACTGTCCTTTATCTCTACACCGAACCGGGTTACAAAACAACCTTTCCATCTTCATTGACCGAGTAGCTGGACAAAGAACAAAGGAAGGGTACCATCCCCCTTTGGAGAAACCTTTCTTTTGTTCAAGGTTTTCCTATGTAGGTAGTTTGTTTTTTACTATCATGGAATGGGGAGAGAAAGAGAAGATCAAGAGTTTCGAAAAGCACGCAAGTCTGAAAGCAATCGAAGTTCTAACTTTTCCCGTGGAAGGACAGGAAAGAGGAAAGCCTCAGAGGAGAGAGTGATTCAGCTGCTAACAAGCGCTGGTTTTTCCTGGAATGAAGGGTTATTCGGGAAACGTCTGTTGATGAGGAGGTGTTACATAGTAAAAAAGGAAACCAGGGCTCCGTTCGAAGAGACGAAGTTTTGTCCTTCTCCCTCACATGCTCCTTCCCATGAGCTACTCGGTTGGCTTCGTGAACGAGAACGCCGATCACCCTCACGCGGGAAGATGAACATTTAAAGGGCTGAAAGGGTAGCGACGGGATGTAGATGTTGATTTTGGGGGTCGCGTACTGTAGTTATAATGCCTTCGACACACACGGTTGAGGCTTCTACTTTTCTTTGGTCCCAGCATGACCGACCGAGTGTAACGACCGCAGAAGGTACGGCCGAAGAATTCATCTCCAAGTCAACAGCATGTCGGGCAGGTCAAAGGCTCAAATCCGGGGAGAATCGAGAGGAACCTAAGCGAGGCCGAAAAATTGATATTACGCAATCCTTACTATCCATCTTTCTTTATCCGCCAACCCCCGGCCCCCAATAGAATATGGGATATTTTATGCCTCGTGAAAGTAATGACTGGCAAAGCCATACTCCGTAATATCCAAAAAATATCATTTAACGTAGACCCGCCGGATCCCCAATGAATGACCTGCTCTACTCTTTTTGAATATGTCTAGTTTTCCGGCAGGGAAAATCATGTGTTACCGTAAGTTTTTTGACACTTTCGGTGACAGCATTCAAAAGTGTATCCACAGCGTTCGTTTTGCTCCAGGGGATCGTAGTTCAAATTCGTATGGGGAGCGGGGGAGGTTTAGATAAGAGGGAGGGGGACTGCGAACGCATTAAGAAAGCAAGCCCATGAAGCGCCAGGGAACCATGCATTCCTCCCGGGCTGGGCTCAGGGACAGCAATCAGCCGCTTCCCCTGTAGTCGTCAGCTCGTTCTTGACAGATCCGATCGGGTGTTCATAATCTGGAGTAAAAGGATTCGAACCTTTGCATGCCGGTACCAAAAACCGATGCCTTACCACTTGGCTATACTCCATACGGCCTTTTTTTGGACGGTAGAACGAACGGGGAGCCCTTGAACCTTGAAGTAGGGCTCGAAGAACGAGCCGTGCAAGAACGCGGGGATATAGCAAGTAAGCAGCAAGTTCTCCCTTCACGGACCGACTACAACAAGCTCGCGACTCTAATCTAATAGAAACAGATGGTAAGCTCTCTGCTCTATTTGCTTGCAATGCGTTTACCTATCAAAGTTGGCGAACGCTTCTGTAACCTTAGACTCGTTACGCTGTTCGCCCACTTACTTAAAGACTCGTTGGCTCCGCGTCCACCGAAAGTCGGTAACCTTCGTCAGCATTTGGTACTCTCTCGACAGCTTCAATAGTTCACTTAAAGCCTTTGGTGTAATGAACCGCAAGCCCTTCAGAAAGAAATAAAAAAAAGGCTTGGTTGCGGGAACCGACGGTGACGAAGGTTACCGGGCCGATGCGGCCGGTTACCGGGAACCGCAAGGTTGCAAGGTTCCCGGGAAACGACCTTCCCTTTGTTTGTAAAGTAGGCCTTTTTTTGATAAAGAGAGTTGACATAAAATGGATCACGGAAGAAGACGTATCTGATGAATGATTCAATCCCCTCTCACCCACACTCTTCTATGGAAGGGGTTCCCCTTCTTCTATGTGAGGTGGGGCGTACGTAAGAGCGGAACCTAGATAGAACGCGGAGCGCCGGCCGCCGATACAGTTACCATGCTTACCAGCTCTTACCGTTGCCGCCTATAGATATAGATGGAAGGTAGCTTGCTTCTCTTCTCCTAGGTGGCTACCCGCACATGTTATTCGCGAAGAAAAGGCTGCGAGCGGTTCTTCGCTTAGTAGAGCTACCGGCCGCCGGTTACTTTCTGAGGGGCTCCGCAGGAGAAAAAGAGGGTCCCCCTTACTCTTCTCTCTTAAAGCTTGCTTTAGAAAGCTCGGCGAGAAAGGGTTGGTTAAGAACCTTTAACTGTAAACCATATTAAAGTCACTCAATGGAAAGGTTCGCCTTTGGAATGAAGATGGATGAGCAGAGGTTTGAAGCCGCTCGACCAACAACGTAAAGGAAGGGGTGATGTTAGAGTAAGGGGGCGCGAAAGCCTACTTTAGAGAAAGGCTAACGACGCGCATCCGCTGGGAGAGAGAGGAAAGCCTGGAACTGAGGAAATTCGGGGGAAACATGGAATCGGTCGCTATACTGGGGGTGAGACATGACCGCGACTTAAGATTCAAGTACCGTTGAAAAGACTAAAGGAACGGGGGGAATTACTACCTGTAATAAAGCACAGGCTAATACGAGCCGACCAGAACTTAGATTACCAGATCCTGGACACAATCTTCCTAGAGATGGAGAGCCCCTTGCCCCGCCTTTTCTAGCCTCTCCTTTTTGCTTACCTAGCTCTTGTCTTAGTGACTCTTCTTCTTTTCTAGGTTTTTTTCTGAGTGTTAAAACAGTAGATTTGGCATTTGCCAATGAATTGAATTGGATCCGCCCCGATTCGATCAATAATAGGATTCTTGGCTAGAAGAAAGGTTCTGTGACATGGACGCCCAGCCCAACAAAACTCGGTCGGTTGGCCTACCTAACAGATGATAAGATTCTCGATCGATTTGATCGAATTTTGAAAAGTATTTCTCATTATTAATAACAGTGGAGCTTTCGATCAAGATGTTCTCGCCTCCCCCGTTTAGGCTCTCGCTCGAATCGGAACCTTTATGCGTTGGTAGGCTTTCGACTCAATCGAATTACCTATCGGGCGCCAATAAAAGAAAAAGTTTTCGCCTTTCTGAATTCATGCTCATCATCTGATGCAGAACTTTTTTCATAACCACCATCCATCCCCAATCACATTCCACATCCCACTTCAAACTTATCGATTCCTCGGGTAGGGTAGCCCCCTCTAGAAAGGCATTCCAGCTTCAGAGGCAGGTGAGCGGGGTCAGGAAGGAGTTTGACTGCTGGGATGGGGTCGGATCCTACTCGAAGCACTCCACCACGAATAAGAATCTTCGGGTTGGATAGGCAGTAGAGATAGGAACTCCTATCTGTAGGGCGGGCTTTCAAGACAAGACAGAGATGCACAACTCCATCTGGCTTGAAGACCTCGTGGGGAAAGATAAGAATCCCTTATTTAAAGGTAAGGACTGAAGGGAATAAAAAAGAAATAGACAAAATCCGACGGGACTCTACGTCTGGGTCTTATTCCATCTTAAACTCGGATTAGGAAGAGTGCCCTTGAACTACAGAAAAATCATAAAAAAAAAAAAAGAAATGGATTCTCCTTACTCTAACAAGTAAGCAAGTAAACTACCTGCCGGCGAGAAAAATGAAAAAAGGCAAGGGGGAGATAGGGAAGAGGAGATTAAGGATAGTCACTCCGCTCCATAGATAGTGAACACAGATTCTTGTTTCATTTTCAATTCCTTCCTTTCGGGTCGAAAACGCGGGCTGCTGGTGGGGCTGTGCCCATTCTTTCTCCCTCTTCTTCCGCTTTACAACCAGAATAAGGAACCTTTAAATTAACCAACCCTACCTGTCGATGAAAAAAAATAGGAAGAGGGCTTGACCGAATAGGGCAAGGAGTGACAGCTAGCGGATCTGAATTCTATGGAATGTCCTACTCCTGCTGTACGATGGAGGGCTTTCCGATCAACCAATCCCCTCTTATTTTAGGGACATCCCTTTGTTAGGTAGGGCCAGGGATCACTAATTAGTCGAATGAGCCCATCCCTCTTATCATTTATTGGTCGATCCGGCTGGCGGCTCCTGCATCCATCTCCTGCGTCTCCATGGGGCCCCATCATACAAGTTTGTTGCTACTAGTCGAATCAATAATCAATAGAAGTCCCAATAGAAGTTTACTGACCTGGCTCTTCAATCGACGATCTACTGTTCCCTCTTAGTTGCGGATGCCCATGCTTTGATTCAAAAGCCCTAGCCAGTGATGAATCCCCAGTAAGATCGGAGTCTTTCATTCCTCCTCCCTTCAGTCCAGTTGGAACCCGTCCCAGCAACGCCTACTGCAAGGTGAGGCTCCGCCCTTCCCCTAGAATCCACTCCGGGTCGGAGGAGCTGCTAGTCCAACTTCTTGAGAAGCCGAGATATTGAACAACGAACATTTGAGCAAGCTACCTTGCCTCACCCTGAGATGAGAGGGAAGGTCGATTTGACTCGAATCCTGGATCTGATCTTGAATCCTACACCGGTTAATGATGCGATGGGAGAAGTTTTTTTTTCATCAATGCTGGCCCAGTCGAGGCTCGTCCATGCCCAATACCAATGGACAAACCTCTGATCTGCCCCTAGCTCTATAATCCACCCGTCTTCCCCAGTCCCTGAAAGCCCTCCTATCCTTGGCCTAGCCCTCTATCTCAACTCGAGTCTTAAGTTCAGCGGCTTTCATCGTTGACGAACACCTGCGCTAATAAGACAAAGAAGTGGGGAGTCTTCATAAAACGAAAAGCTTTCAGTCCTTGAATGAAAAAGTAACAACGAATTCGTGGAATGAGGGATCAAGAAACGGATAGGGAGGGGAATGGCCTTTCCATTTTTGGTGGACCTTCCCTTGAATTGAACCGGTCACGGAGCTCTCAATTGAGTTGTTTAGGTGATGGAATTCCATCTCTAGTTGGGTTCGAAGGTTATAAAATGTGGTGCGGGTTCATCTCTCTCGACCAGTTCAGGTTCAAGGGGAGGGCGATCGAGGGGACCCAGACTTAAGATCTCTTTCTTCTCTATGGCGGGAGGTTTCTTTCGTATCAAGAGTGTGTGTGTTGGGGAGGCCAGGGAAAGACGGATTGGATCGAGAGGCGATGCCTACTCTACTCGTTACCACTAAACGACGAAGCCAAGAGCGGAAGGAGGGACTTGAACCCTCAACCTCAGCCTTGGCAAGGCTATGCTCTACCATTAAGCTATTTCCGCCAGCGGGGCAACATCAAGCAGCGAAGCACTACTGAGCAATTCACGTATCACTTGAAACGGACGACTTCTGTTTTTCCGCCGGACCACACTCCTCCGATCGAGCTACGAGCACGAGTAGGTAGGCGGCTAGCTAGGGGGGAGGGGCGGCTGGGCTGGGCTGCCTTTTCAATCAATCTCCGCCGCCTTAGACAAATGGGGCCGCTATTGGTGCGAGTTGTAAGGAGTCTTGGTCTCGAGTCGAGCTGGGGCGTCATTTCATTCTCGTAACGGGAGTGAGTGCACCGCAAGATCAGACGAGTTACTCCCTCGCCTCCTTACTAATAATAAGAAAGGGGGTGGCATCTGTCTTTTAAGTGAAGTCATTTCCTAAGACGGCTCCCCTTATTGATAATCCAAGCGGATCGGATCCGGGAGCAGAAACATGAGTGTTTGTATCTTTTTCAACAGGAATGCATCAACAAAAAAGCCCTTCCATATGGGCATGAACTTTGTCAAAAAATGAATTTCTAGCCTTCCTATTGATCTTGATTAGTTCCAGCTTGTTGAGAGTTCTCTTTTCTTTCTAGACCGTCTCCTGAAAGACCTGCTTATCCCGCATGTGCTTTCGGGGCCCCCCACTCATTCAATCACTTGCTTGTGATTGCAGCCATTCCCCGAAAAAGGGAGAGACGAGGGAATCGTCTGCTCCCGTTCATGTGACGAATCGAACATCGTTAGGTCCCGAATTCCGCGAACCACCGGACCTAGACCAAGATCTCCATTACGTCGTACGATATATCGATCCGAAGAACTAGTTGTAAGTCATCCATTCTGCTCCTATCTAAAGTGATGCTAGGCTGCTTCACGCGGGTGCGCTTCGCTCGGCCACATAACATGTTTTAAGCTAACTGCATGTCGAGCGCTTAAGCGAAGCTTGTGGTCACTCGTTCCTCGCCTGTTCCAATCCTAGTAAAGAGCTTCAGATCCGATTCTACACTACATACGATATTCCATTCCGGCCCTCACTAGCTCTTCGCTTGGTTGTACAAAGAGCATGCCCGAGGGGCTACTACGCTCACCGCGCACTTGCATCACCACCTGAGCTTCGCTACCGCTTCGCCCAGCTCCTACGCCTACCACGAATCTTGAATCATCACGTGGCTGCTAAAGCTAAGCTTCACACGGCAGATATGGATAGGGGAAGCCAAAAGACCCTCTCACGGCCGAAGGCTCCGCAACACGTTGGAGAACTCTTAGATCCCGCCCTAAAACGCCCATTTTCCTAGAGTTCCGAAGTGATCCTCATTCTCACCGCAGCCTTCTTAAGCCAGCCGAAAGAAAGCCGGGCAAGAATCGCATTGGTAGTACGAAGGGGGAGCAGAATCGTATCTGGCAGTGGTTCTTCGGATCGATCACGGATTCTCGGCCCCGTCGTTTGGCTTCCACTCCAGTTGACCTCTCTTGTTCTCCCCCCCTGACACAACCGGGTGGAGGACTCATGTAAACTTATTCCTGTAGGTCCCCGTTCAGGAAGGCATTTTTCACATCTAATTGGAACAGAGGCCAATCTCGATTCGCAGCAATAGAGAGCAGGAGACGAACAGACTTCATCTTGGCTACCGGGGCAAAGGCTTCCTCGTAATCTATCCCATATGTTTGAGTCAAGCCTTTACTAGCCTGACCCTTTCCTCCTTTCTCCCACAAAGCTTCCCTTCACAACCAGCCCCATATCCAATTAGTAGAGATCGAGATGGGGAGACTCAAAATGATACAAATGCGCATTTCCTCTCTGAATCGAGAGGTATCAGATCGAAGTAACATAGTCAGTCTCGGGACTGCCTTCCCTAATCGAATGTGAGGCCTAGGGATCCCTACAGCTAGTAGTCAGAGTCTCCCCTGCTATGTCTGTAGCAAGGTCCAGCGCTTTCCTTGCAATTTCCCTGTTTTCTCTAATCTACGGGGATCGCTCTAAATAGCTTTTGTAAAGTATAGTTCCATCCACCCCCGATGCTTCCTCTTGTAGAATGAAAGCTTCTTAACCTCTGCTCTGAAACTCGGGCATTCCCTTATCTGAACTTGGCGGGCAATCGTGCCCTTAGCTTCTGTGCTTGCAGTCTGCCATAGAGGTGGGAGGGGGAGGAGGTTCAAACTAATCACCATGAAACTAGTACCCGTATGGCCCTTTTCTTACTTGGATGGGAAAGCCCCTATTCCCGATTCGATCAGTGATCGTATGGAATAGATTGGACTGCTTCCTCTTTTGAGGCTGTCCGCTCCGTAGCCTATTGTCTTGGGAAAGTGGCCTGAGAGTGCTGCCTATCGTCCAATCTCATTCTTATCTATTCCACTGGCTGTGACAAAGACATATCTGCTAGAACGAGTGCTTTAAGAGTACGGTCATAAAGTCTATTAAGAGAAGGATGCCTCACAATTGAAGTTGGTTGGAAAGACTTAGTCTGGCTATTACATCATCCGATGATGAGATCTCTTATCATAGATCGGACTCTTCCTCAAATAAGATATTAGCTGTGCCCGACTCATAAGGAGGCTAAGTCGCAGCAAGTGAATAAGTTATTACACTTCCTAATGATCATGACTCAAGCTTAGGCACCCGCTCGATCCGGTTTAAGAATCAAACCTCGCAAATGGTTCTGCTGGACGGGATTTAACCTCCCTAAATGGAACAAGATTCCCACTTCCGAGTTGGATACGGAGCTTTGCCTTTCTATGGATTTCTATCTCCCTTCCGCTAATTGCTTACGAACCAGGAGGCTGCTGAGGAAGGATTTGAAAGCATGCTATGTATTGAATTGAGTATTGAATGGAAGCGGTTTAGTTAGGTACCAGATGACGAGAAAGTCCTAACTTAACTAACGTAATGGGTTGTGTACCAGTTGAGGAGTAGGACCCGGCCCTTAGGCCGCGAGGATGAAAGCCTAGTACTTTCTATACGTCAATAGGACTTCCTCCTTATATATGAATAAGCGCAAGTTTCCCTTTTGAGAATTAGCTGAACTGCGCGTCGGAAGTATCTCAGGCTAGGCCTTACATCCTGATCCAAGCAAGCAAAGGAGGGAAGGGACCTCTTAGTTGTTTTTGTTCGTTTACCAAGTTCGGCATTAAGGCTTTGCTCTATTATCACGACATGGACTCAGGGACATTTTTTTTCAATGCCAAGGTGATGATTTTGATTTCTGGGGAAAAAGAGTGATACCTAGAAAGGAAAGGCAGCGAGCCCTTAGCGACTGCAATGCCGCTGGTAGGATGGCACTATGCAGCTGGGAATGAGTTGAAACCAATGTAGGGGCACCCTTCCTGAAAGCATTTCCGAAATGCGAGAGGTTTGACAGATGACCGGCGGAATAGCATTCATTCATAGGTATCCTTTCTCTCGGTTATAAAGAATAACTTTCTATTTTTTAATGTATAAAGGAAAGATATTCATATGCCTCTCCGATTCCTAAGGCGTAACCACGCGATCTTTACTTTAGGTCATCCGGTGGCGTGATTGTAATAGGTTTTTTATACATGTCTGGGCAGGTAGGATTAAATTAAACCATTAACTCAGCTAAGACAAGTGAGGTATGGTTAGCATCATTGGCGATAAGGCATTTTTCTCGTGTGATAGCAAAAAAGGCCTGTGGGGTCAGTGAAAGCTAAAGTTCCTTTGATGTGGAAGGGCTTTCTCGGCAAGAGTGCCGTTATGGAGGCCCCACATTCGATTAGGGAAGTCATTCCAAGTGCTATGATGGGGAATAGATGGGGGAGGGCGTTGATTGGGTAAACTGGAAAGCTGAAAGGTGCTGGCGTCCTTACAGGATGAATCTGTATAGGCCCCCCCTCCTATTCATTCAAAGTGGGCATAAATGAGTACTCTTAGGTATACGCACTCGATGCCTACGAAATGAACAAAGCATACGACTCGTCTAAGGCAGACGAGGCACGCAAACTTTTTTAATATTACGCTATTTTTTATGGTTATGCCAGCGATGTCTGGTTGTACAAAGCCAAAGCTACCATTCCAAATGCATAAAAGACAGGACCCCCGTCTCTTTGAGCTCTATTTTTCTGAAAAAGTTGTTGATGAATGAGTCGTTTCTGACTTAATTGAATAATAATTCAAAGTTTTTTTTAGAACGTAAATGATCTTCGTTTGACGCAAAAAGATGAGCTTCAAAAGACACGTAGGTCTGTCGCCTTCATAAGAGTAGGAATGATAGGTCAGTGCGAAGTTCTTTCATTCCCAAGTCAGCTAATGAAGGCTCACCTGTCTTTGAGTGTGCTTTTGCGGAACTATTCTATTCATCTATCCCGTTCTCCTCCGTTCTGGCCCTGTCGTCACCTATTGAGAAAGCAGCCTCCGTCGCCTCTCGTTCTAGTTCGATTTTAGCTTTCCTTCATTGCCTTCACCCAGCCCTAAAAGTAGAGGAAGCGATCTTATTCATCTGATCTTGGGTTGGCCTTTGAGTTGCCTGATACCGGCTATGATCTAGCTCTTCAATGCCATCCATGCTTTCAGTTTGGTTTTTTAGTAATCCAAACTGAAAAAACGTATATACTCTGATGGTCAGCAGCGAAAGGAATGGATTTAGTACAATTGATATCTTAGGAAAAAGATGGACAAAAGTCTCGTTCAGTATCAATTGATGAATTGGCCTGTCAAGTAGGAAAGAAAGTAGGATAAGACAATCCCTTTTCTTTTATAGAAGGGCAGCAGCTGGAATACTAGAACCCTGGGAACCGGGGCCTGAAAATTACATCTAATAAGATGGTTACCCTTTAGGATTTAGGTCGCAGAGGTGATCTCTGACCATCATTTTAAGATAATAGGAGCGGAAGCCTTCCTTTATCTGATTGAGGGACAACCACCCTTCTAGTTATTAGTGGTAGTTTCCCTCGTTCTACTTTATAGGGAACTACGTTAGAGCTTTCCTTTCATGTAGCTAGTATTTACCCGGCCTTACGGACTTTAAAAGGAGCTAAATCCCCCTAGTATGTACGAGATTATGTACCTTCGATGGACATATTGTAAAAGGAGTGATCCGAGGGTTAGGACCACGAGCGTATAAGGCGTTTAATCGAATTAATCGAACTACGGCGGTTCCAGAGCTAACCCCCTAAATAAACTATTGCTCTGGTGTCTATAAGGCTGAAAACTATACAAAACTTTCACAATCCAAGGGTCTGCAAGAAAATCAATGGAATTTACAGATTCAGGATAGATGAAGAGAAGGACGACGATACTCGAAGACTTTCCACTTTCTGCCAAAGAGGGAACTACTCTCAAACGTGATAAAAGCCCTCTTTTCGGCACCTTCACGCTCCTTCTTTAGGGGTCGGGTCCAACCCGGGGGTTTTGCTTCTTCTTTCTCTTTCCCTTGGAGTGGAAGACTATTCAGATTAAGGCATTTAAGCAAAGTGCCCTTAGCCCTTACATGTCGTTTGAAGTTGGAGTGCCAGGAGGCTAGGGAATACGATCCAGCCGGAGGCAAAGTTTTATGCATGCGCAAGAGAAGTCGAAGGCATTAGTCTGTGCCAGTCCCTGCTCTGGTAGTTCTTCTTTCTCCTCTAATTGCTCTAGTATTGGATAGATCCCTTTAGTACATACTATTATCGATCTTCAGTAACATATCTGAGAAGGAGGGAATGCAGTAAGGCTCTACCTTTCCTGTTGCTAAAGAGCTAATGAGTTACGTAGCTCATCTGAAGGAATGGAATGGCTGCAGCTGCAGTAGACCAGCTATTCGATTCGAGCTATAGAGAAAGGTCCAATTAGACCAAGGATCAGATAGACAACTGAGTTTCAAAAAGGGATAAAATCTCACTAGAACGTTCAAATCGGGTGGAAAAGAGCGGTTTAGTGGGGGAGTCCATTGCATCAAGAGTATAGAGATTGATTGGGCCCAAGGACCCTTTTAGCAAACCTGGAATATAGTTAACAAAGAGGTATCTAAGTTGCTCCTTTCTTCAGGCTTGGCGAGGGGGAGGGGATGAGTCAGGAAGTCCCAAGTAAGAAAGTAGATATATAAAGTAAGCATGATAGAAAGCTGGCCCTGGTGAAATCGTATCCCTTTTGATAGAGGTTCTAAATCCCCCAGGATATCTCGTAAGGAAAGCAAAATCAGAATATTCTAGACCTTGGTTAAGAGGAATAGATTTGAGATCAGGTATATACCTCTCAAGAAGACCAGGAAAAGACGATTTCATTTCGTAAATAACGTCTTTGACTGATTCGAGAGGGCCAGGGGTAATAATAGAGTCAAACAGTGACTTATCAATCTTCTTAGCTAAAGGTATTAACCTTGACACTGTGAAGAAAGACATGTACAACTGGATAACTAGATGATTACCCTCCCGTATCTTCCGTCTATGAAAAGATGGTATAATACGCGGTAGCCCTGACCTTGTTAGAGAGACAGCAGGAGATAGGTCTGAAGGGATAGAATCCCTTGCAACAAAACGTTGTAGACAGACTCTTGATTGCCTTAAATACAAAGCAAGAAAGAGCCAGCCAGATCGTTTCCCTAATCTCCTACAGGCCACCCAGAACAGATGTGCAGCTATACACTGCTCCCCAAGCGCATGACTTTGTTGGCTATGTTGATATAGCGGAAAAGAGACTCTACTGTGAAGGAAAGGAAGACGGAGCCCGCTAAAGCCCAATAGTCCAGGGGCATGAAAGAAAGATGGAAGCGGGTCTACTACGTGACATCCAGACAATGGTAAGTAAGATCTGGTGACAGGCCTGATTAAAGGTAACCTTCCATTAGTTCTGATCTGAGTAGGCTTAGAATAGGGAATACTAGAACCCTGGGAACCAGGGCCTGGCCAAAGTCAAGTCCAGGGTTGATAAAATTACTCCCCCTTCTAGAGTGACCCTTTAAGTCCATCTCACCTGCCAGCGCTTCTACTTATGAGACTAAGAGACCAAAGGCCTACTCTCTCCACAATAAGATAAAAAGATCCAGGCCAGGGCAACTACCACACTTTCCGAATAGAAGAAAAGCATAACATCACTATTGATGAGAGTAAATCAGATCTTCTGCGGCTCTTCAAGCACATTAGGGGTACCCTTGTAAACACTCTACTAAGTATGGATCGGGTCGGACTCGTTGCAAGACCCTTAGGAGGATAAAGACATGACCATAGGAATTCATAGAGAGCGCCCTTTGGCTCTTCTGAAATACCCAAAAATGGTTTGTATTCATGTCGCGCTGAGGAGGTTTGGACGAGCTGGTCGAGATAGATGTGGTGTCCAGTCACTCACGTTGGTGAGGGCTGCGCTATGCCACCTGTCCTTACCCTGGGAGTACTGCAAAGCTAACGGTAGGTAAAAGAGATCCGGGACCATCCTTCTTTTCATAGGCTGGAGCAAGCCTTACGTTTACATAACTATGCCCCTTTAGTTGCATGTTCAACCCAGGCAAGACCTACTGTAGAGAATCTTCCTAGCTCATCAGTTAGAGAGAGGGATATCCTTCTTATATCCAGGGTCAGGCAAAGGGAAGAGAGCGAATCAAGTACGAGCTTTCTGCTTCGACTTTTCTCACCTATATCTCGCTACTTGATTCCGAAGCCTAACAAGCCGGTAAGGGATGAAGATTCCAAATAGGCGGGACAGCTTACAGTGTTTAGTATTGGTCTGCATCAATTCTCTTCTCGGTGTGGGCTTGCAAGAATGAAGTAGTAATAAGTCCGGAAATGAGCTAGCCTTAAAGGAAAGATTTTTAGAACCTGAAGTCTCTTTCATGAGCTCAGCTTTAGTGCCACGTTCAAGCTCAAAGCAGGGAAAGGCGGGTATGAAGTTAGCCTGGATTGGCACCTCTTCTCGGCACTCGATCTAACTCAAAAAATGAATCTTTCACTGGATAAGGAAGAGTAAGGTTAGCGAGGTTCCTGCTATGGTGAAGTGAAATTTACTATAGTGGGAAGAAGACAGGTGGGAGCAAGAGCAAGCGGAGCGAGAGCAAAGCAAGTTCCAGTGGTGGGCTGCCCCTATTTGAATTTGAATAAGGCTGGTCCCATTGAAATCTTTTTCATGGTATGGAACTCACTTCATACCTGCAACAGAGTCAAAGCTGCGGGAATGCTGACTCTCCTGGTCAATAGGGCTATGAAAACCCTAAGCTGTTACTGCAAGAGCTGCAGATCTTATCCTAGAATAGAAGCTCAACCAGTTGCCGGTACTCCTTCATCAGCTGTGGGATGCTTAGACGGTACTAGTGCTTGAGTAAGCGGTGCTCCCTTTCTGTTTGCAATTACCGCTGCAGACCTAAAAGAAGCTGTTTTCCAATTCCAATTTTAGAATAGGTTGTTCTCGAATAAGCTCTTTGAAAGATAACTGAATGCGTTTAGTCCCTTGGGGATGGGTCTGCGCCCAGGGGCTCTTTTTAGCACTTTTGAGGAAGTGAAGACGAATAGTCGAGTTGCCTGCTTGACTGCTTTCATATCCTGATGTCAGAAAGGGTGTTCTCTCGCACTCTTTTAGCTGCAAGGGAACCGTCAGGTTGTAGTGGTTGAAGTAGAGCCAAGCAGCGATGGACTAAGCGAGTCAAATAACGCTGGTGCGAACCATGTTGGATGACGGGCGAGGGTGAGAAAGAAGTCCTGCTCTGCTGCCCTTTGTTAAGCAAAGTGAGTTGACTTCGTTTCAGGCCATGTTGTTCAGTCTCCTGGAACTAAACTCTTAGATGCAGCCGCCTCCATCCATCGGCAATCTGCTCCCGTACGGACGTTGACATGCTTAGCGAAGGTCTCCTTATTTACGATTTACGACGAAATTTAGATCAGGTTTCACGAAAGGAATGGAGAAAGACCCTCCTAACGCTGGGCAAGAAAATAAGAAGCTTCGGCTTAGGGCGACCAAACCAAGCTCGATTCGCTCCAAATTCCCACAGTGCCTTCCCTATGGAAGCTAAGTTCTTGATGAATGAGAATGTTATTCCAACTCCATGATCTCAGGTTCTTCCTCGGCCCCTTTCTTCTGTCTTTGACTTTGCTTTTTCGGGCATTCATCCCGAGACTACATTCCCTGAGGGCGGAACTCTTCATCTCAAGCCTATGACTATCAGTTCCATGCTTTTACTTTAACAGACCTGCTTGCCCTAATCGAATGTTATCCCTGACTCCATCCCCTTAAGGAAGGAAGGTGATCCTTCATCTAATGCCGTGCTTTTCCAACTCCCCTTCTTCCCATCTCAGTCATCTCTCTTACCTGAGCATAGAAGATAAGGGAAGAACTCATCTATTGTTCTTGCATTCCTTGTTAACAATTTACCCGGTAACTGTACAAATCATACTACAATCAATTCTTTGCTAGCGGCTTGATTCACACAAAGAGAAAAAGTAAGCTATGACTTATCTCCTGGCTATGACTTAAGTCCTGCTTTCGTAACTCTAAATAGAAGAAGTAAAGTCCTAACTAACTCCTCAAGCTATAAGTCTTCCCTCTTCCTTGCCTACAAGAGGTGAGGAATGAGGCTGATTTTGGCCTTCGTAATGCCCGGCAGAGAGCCTTTAAAAAGAAAGACTTCTTTACGGCTTTCCTAAATCGGAAGATTACTGGCTTGCTGCCTTATCTCTTGAACAACATGCGAAAATGCGAAAGAGTAATTCAATCAATCTTTTTACGTGTAACAGGAAAAGAGTCTGAATCGGAAACTGCATTTCTTACTCCGGGAGAAGAGAGGGGACAAGTAAGAGAGGAGGCTTTCAACTGACTATCTCCATAGATAGAGGATGCTCCTCCTTCTCAGGTCGGGATGGGATTCTAACTACTAAATAGTCTCTTCCCACCGGAGCCTGAGGGGAAGAGACGAGATAATTAGACTTTCTATGACATTTCATCATAAGTAGCGATCATTTTCTATTCTACGGCTTAGAGGTCGAGTTAAGTAAAGACCCTCCGTAAGACCTCCTAAAGAGGAGAGAATTAGCATTTCATCTAAGGGGCGAAAGCCAGGGTTATTGGATTTCTTATTAGTTTCGTCTACCTTAAGGGAGTAGGATCAGACTCAATTAGAAGGCATTGCTTCCTTCGGATCATAATCTCTTCTACTGGGAATAGATCTACTGTCAAATCTCCTTTCTACCTAGGTGTAACCTTTGAGAATCCGTCTTCCTAGAAATGCCTCAACCTTCAATCTGAAACCCTTCGACTTCGATCGGCCTAAGAAGGAGGATCGTGGTCTTATTATCCTCCCGTCTCTGGAACAACAGGAGGGCTACGCCCCTTTAGCTACCTGGGTGAGCGCCTCTTGGAATATTCGACTTAACTCCGAAACCCCTCAACTCAGGAACTGACGGTTGGCTTGAAGAAAGACCTTCCAGGAGCTCTACATCACCCTATATATGGGATTGATTGAGCCGGCATTCATGCTAATTCAATGTGGGCATTCCTACGAACATACCATACATGGAGCCAATGTAAGTAAAGCCGGGTGCGAAAAGTTCAGTTCATTTGGCGCTTTTGAGAGTAAGCAAATGAAGATCTCGAGTTAGGCGCTTGAGATGCGACTGAACTAAGACCTGTACGTGTACGGTGTTTAGAGCGAAGACATACGCTTTCTGAAAAAGATAATCTCCACCCTAGCATGCAGTATGAAATGAATGCGTTAAGCTACTAATCAGGAAGTTATCCAATGCAATAAATAAGATAGAAAACTAACCTAGGGGTCCAAACCTTGACGCCAGACATTTAATGGAAAATTGAAAAGTCCGAATGGCAACTCACTCAAGAGTCAGTCTGTTAGAGCGGTCAAGCAGGAGGAGATTACTCTATACGGGCTAGACAGACTGGCAGGAAAGATGGAGTTATCTATTTAACTGAACTGCATCTCGTGCTATGAATGCTAACCCAATCAAGCAATCCCAGCAAGGTGTTGTAGAGGTAAAGGAAGTTATTATAGCTAGAAAGAAAGGGTAGGTTGAATCTGAAAAGTACTCTGTGGGGGTAACTATGTTAATTGCGTAAAAAAAAAAGAAAATGTTATGTGCTCCCGGGAAATAAATTGCTACTCTATTCGATGGGCCAGGAACAATCGAAAAAAGCCAGACCTGTACGGTATCTCTTTGAATCCTGACTCAATAAGCTTAATATGGTGATACCCCCGATTGTACCAACCTACATATGTCTCTCCTCCATCAATCGTAGTTATTGTCATTTTGATTCCTTGATTTGTCCGATGAGAAAGTAGATCTGGAAAACTGTGAATACAGTTAGTGAAGCTAGACCGGGAAGACCTCTTACGAGAGTTGCTTGCCTTCTACCGATTGACTGCTTCTATTCTCGTTATTTTACTTTTCCCTATTTGCGTACGGATTTGCTTAACGAATACTTCCCTCAGGCTGGTTATTCCTTGCTTGACAAAAGAGAAGGTGATGAAATCAGAGAAGAAGCTTACTCCAACGTAAGGAGGGAAAGCAGCCTCGCTCAGCGCGAAATAGCGTATATATAGAATAGAAGTTCCACCTCTTTTTGACTCCTAGACCAAGAGTTCTCATCTCCTTACAGAGTGGATGTATTTTGGGGGAGGCATGAAAGGAGTAGGGCCACGGTTAGCCAACTTATCTGGCAGCGGAGAAAGGTAAAGACAAAACTCGGCTAAAAAAGGATTCCAACCGGGAAAAGACAGCAAGAGATTTTGTAGAAAGGGGCTCGAAAGCTGATGAGGAAAAAGAAAAGATTCGGGATAAAGAGGTGCTGTTGTGGCCTAGGACTCAGATTCTGTACCTTTCCTTCAAAGTGTTCCACCAGTAAGTAGCCCTCCTATATCTTAAGGATAAACGCGGTCTCATAGGTCTTTATGAAGAGCTTTTATGAAAAAAGGCTATCCTTTCCCTTCCTTCCCCTTCTCGCCCTACTAGCAACTTAATTAGCTACTAGGGATCGAAAAAACAGAAACAGTAAGTAAGCAATGCGTACTTCTTTCCTAGTCTAGTGGATCTGCATAGCAGAGCAAAATCCTCTACCCTGACCTTACTTGTTGTACTTGATTCACCTACGAAAATAGACAACATGGGTCAGGGCTTTCTTATCTTGTTATAGGGCTTTAGCCTTCTCCTTCATATGCTTTATAAGGGCCTCTTGCCTCTAGCATAATGAAGGATAAGTCCTACTGAATCAAGAACTATAAGGCTTTCCAAGAGAGAAAGAGATTTCGAAATGTTAAAGTAAAGACGCACCTTAGCTTTTAGCTTTCACGTAGCTCCATAGGATTTAGCCGCTTTAACCAAAGAATAGACGAAAGAAGAGGGGTTTCCTCTACTCTATTAGAAGAAAAGAAGCAAATCGGGCTTAGAAAGCGGCATTGATTCTTGAAGAGACCGCATATCCCTCCACTTTTACTCAATTGCATCGAGCCTAGCTTTTTTGGGTCGGTCTTTCACTTCTTTGACTCAATTAGCCTTTATAAGATAAGAGTCAATTCCCTTTATGACGAAGGCCTAGCGCTAAAGAGAGAAAAGAGTTTCGGCCTTGACTTCTACCCTAAAGCAATTGTAGCTGCGCTCAGGGAGATATCCTACAAGCCCAATTTCTATAAGCAAAAAGTAGTGTGGTTTTATACCCGACTCAACAGGGCCTAAAAAAGGCTATTGAGCTCGCGAGAAGGCCCATTCCTAGAGGTCCGAAGCCTCGACATGAGGAGAGGATTGTTGGATGAGATCGCTACCTCCCACCTTCCTCGGCCGGAACTTATCTACACGTCTACACGCGCGAAAGCCTTCTTTGGTCTTGGGTCGAATTCTCTTTCCTCACTATGTTACCTGGGGACTCAGAGATCCTAAGTGCCAACTCTTGCTTCTTTTCTTCTTTTTTAACAACGATATTTTTTCTTTCTTCTTTGCTTATGGGAGGCTTTCCCGTCACTGGTTCTTATCGCTTTCTGTCTCCACTTACAAGGCATTTCAGCACATGTCCGGATTCTTTGTTTTCACAGCAAGCAGGGGCCGAATCCAAGTAGGCGAGGCGAATCTATGCTTTCTATGGTTTAATCGAATACCAATTGCTTGGATGCGTGTGAAAACTTCGAGATTACTTGAAAAAAAAAGAATTTTAACCTCAACAAATGGTCCATTTGTTGATGGGCGAACGACGGGGATTGAACCCGCGCGTGGTGGATTCACAATCCACTGCCTTGATCCACTTGGCTACATCCGCCCCTACCCCCGCACAGGTTTTAGTCTCTATCTACGATCAGATCTTTCTGAACTCCCCTATGACCGCTATCAAAGAGAAGCTTTTTCCTAGAGTATAGAAAAAAGTCTATTGATTGTTGTGTTTCAGAATTAGGGGAAACAAAGCTTCAACATATGAATATGCCTGGCAAAGCTTCAAACAAAGAGGTTGGGCTTTCATTGCTTTTACTTCACTTTACTTAAGATTAAAGATAGGGGCCGGGCTAGCAGCAAGCACCTTGTATAGGGCGTTAAGCACCTATCTTACTAAGAAAGGGGCAAGCCAAAACCTACTACTAAAAAGTGGCTGGCTTTTCATCAGCCGTTGCGCGCTAGCCTTTTTCCTTCCTAGTAAGGGGGCTGCTAGTTGTACCGCTCCGTGGGTAGAATGAACACCAAGCCAATCTTTACTTAAGTAAGTACAAGCCAGGTAATTTACTCTATCAAGAGGGTATGGAACTTCTCGGCGCACCTCTATCAATTCCTTCTTTGCCACATCTCTCTTAGCTTCTTTTTTATCGAGTTACCGTCGAAAAGAGAACAAGGCCTTCATGTCCACCCTATTAAATAGCAATTGATCTCAAAATCCCAGTAGAAGCAAAAGCCTAGCCTAGTATGAGAGTACTGGAAAAATCCAATTCTAGGATGCTTTGCAACTAAGTTTACATGGAAGAACCGCTACGACCCGTAAAAAGAAAGAAAAGAAATTCCCAAGGAAGGAGAATAGAGCCAAAGCGAAAGGAAGAGCCAGGACGCCTACACCAGGCCACTGGGATTGAAGCGAGAAAAGCCAGCGGATGAGAGGCAGACCATCCAAAGTGATTGTAGTTTGCCAACAAGGCTCTGTTTTTTTATTATGGAACGAAGGAGGTGAAGCTATTAGACCAAAGCACACGGTGTCACACAGGAAGGAAATGGGATGACTGATTGATGGATAGGTGAAAATATTCTACTCCTGAATACAACTTGGTACTCCCTCTTTCTCTATGGATCGAGCATATCAGGTGCCGCTCTACCGCACCAATGCAGGTTATGAAATAATAGGTGTTCCCCCGGTGTCTTTCTAGAATCTTCGTGTAATCAAAGTCTTACATCGGATATGCGAGTTTATTCCATTCTATAAACAGTTGATATGCGACTAATTCTTGCTCTAATAGACTAAGCTAAGAGAATAAGCAAAGGTACCTTAAGCGATAGCGAAATGGCGATAGGCCTGCGTTCCTATTTCCTCGCTCTACGACTACAACTGAAGGAAAGAAGGCTTAGACTTGCTGAGCTGAACCCGATTCTAAACTTTTTCATTTTATGGGAGCGAGTGGAGTAGTAGAAAGGAGTGGAAGGTCTGAAGTTCGTTCGGCTTGCCTACATAGAGGCTTCAGCTAAACTGAGACCAGAGAAAGCTCCATCTAATCTAGTTCTATAAGTTGTCAGTATCCGGATGTGATAATGTCTGACCGGCATGCTGAGCCCTTCATAGCATAAGACCCACAATCCATTTATCCAAATTCCACGCTATGGCCAAGCGACTCTCATTTCTAACTTAGAGCGAGACTACAAAAATTGATAAAAAATAGGGATGGCTAAACCCTATATATATTCCCCCTTTTAACAGAAAATGGAGAGATGAATTGATCGATGAATCGGATCCTAGGTCGGGACTGACGGGGCTCGAACCCGCAGCTTCCGCCTTGACAGGGCGGTGCTCTGACCGATTGAACTACAATCCCAGGAAAAGAATTTGAATTAGGTGTACCGCTTTTTTATATATCTATTTTTCTTCATTATTCATATTTTATGTCCTAGGACATAGATATTCTAGATACCCATTATGAATCGCCCGCCAAAGTCTTCCTACTTCTCCAATGTTCCAATCAGATCCGAAGAGAAATCAATCAAAAGTCAGTGGACCTGAATTGAATCATGACTATATAAGCTATTCTGATATTCAGATTCGATATAGATGAAATCGTGGAAGCGGACCTTTGATTTCCTTGGACCACGTAAGAATTCGTCGTCCGATTGAATCTTCTTGTTCCTGAATGCTTCATAGGAATCCATCGCTATTCCTTTCTTCCCCCAACCATTAAAGGAAAGGCTCATTCCGAGTCACAAGAGCCATTTCTCTTTTTTTTTTCGTTATGGTAATGCAATGCAAGAGGTCTCGGAAATCGGGTTGTTTCTGATGATGAAAACCCGATATTTTATGGTAGGTAATGTAAGAAGACGACAGTAGGTATCTGATGGTAAGTAAGATACCTGCGGTCGGTATATCTTTGAAAGCTCAGACGGAGAGAATAAACGGACTCCTCGAGGGCTACTTAAGGCACTTAAGTGCAAACCAACCAGAAGGACTGGAGCTGTTGGATGTTGCTCAGTGCTGCTATAAATTAACAACCAAAAAGCTCTGCGTCAAACTTCAGCCCCTTCGAGTTGGCCACGGGGCAACAGCCTCTGACGCCCCACACCATTGCGGCAGGAGGAGGCTTGCCCATCAGCCTACTTTGCCAAGACGCGGCAGGAGCGCTACGACCTAGCCCAAACCCACTTTAACTAAAGGCTTGGCCCGGTCTGAAGGAAGAAGAAAGTAGACCTTGTAGAGAAGCGGATAGGAGAGGTAGCCTATAGACTCAAGCGATCAGCCTTTCATTCCTTAGGGAAAACTCACCCCGTATGACTAAGGGGAATCTTTCTGTCTGGAAACCCGCATGTAGGGGAGAATGTACGAGAACAATGACTTATTCAATGCCTGAAGTTGGAGAAACTTCCAAATTAAAGTAAAGACGCAGTAGACGCAACAAGATAAAGAGGCTCTAGTCACAGCTAAAAGTCGATAGGATTGGAGTGGTAACTAAGAAAGCTGTGCCAAAGTCCCCTAGAGAAGAAAGAGACGAAGCAAAAAGAGAAAAAAAATGGCTCCTCCTCATTAAAGGGGCTGGGCGAGAGAGACTTGACAACCCTTTCGGTAGGAGGGATCACTACAACTTTACTCAGGTCGGGCACTACCCAATGATCAAGTACGGTTTACAACCCTGTGCCGCTTAACCGGAGTAGGATATAGAGCCCTATTTCGCTCTGTCCATACCCGAAATCTAAAGATTGAAAGGTACGAAGTTACTCATATAGCTAGCTATATGAGGCACGAAGTCACTCGAGCGAGAGGTTGCGGGCTAACCAGAACTCAGAGTAAGGGGAATGGAACTCTATTTTGAGAACTTTAGCAACGGACTTAGGTTAGCTAGCTCAGCTTCTCCTATGGCTATTTGGATAAAGGAAGACGGATAATGCAAAGAAGGCCTGAACGGTGGCAATAAAAGCCTTGGAACCTTGGTTGGCTGCAACCCAGAACGCAAAGCCCTGTTCTTCGCCGGAGCATATCAATGGGGTTGCCAATCCAGCCACTCGATCGTCCATGAGCTTGAAAGAGAGGGGTGCCTCGGCCTCTGGTTTGCCTCCGAGTCTCAAACGGTGTGTGTCTGATCCCACACCTTCACCTGCCAAGACCTTTTCTCGCTCCTCGTCCTATCTCGAGGCTCATGCCAGGCTTCGTCAAATCCCTAATAATGAATATGAGGCTAGCTTTATTCACTCATATGAACTCCGCTTCGGAAGTAAGCACTCTGTTTGCTTCTATACTATACGCAATGGAGATTGCTGGACCAATGCTTGCTAGCGGTATGTGAGCTTACCTCTGCCCCCCTTTTCTTCTTCATCCTCGTTGGTCCTTTTGACATAACTCCGCTTGAAATTATTTCCTACCTTCTGTCCTTTGTAGTAAGGTAGTTTGGGTATAGCAGGACTTGAACCTGCGACCATTAGGTTAAAAGCCCAATGCTCTACCAACTGAGCTATACACCCCAAAAAAAGAAATCAAGTAGTAAACGAGTGAAACAAAGTCTGATTGATGCAGAGAAAAGAGAAACATTTTTCCGGCCAGATGGGCGTTGATGTTTTAGACCTTTTCTCGCAAAAATTTTGTATCAATAATCGGCATTCTTTTCGATCTTGTACCTTAGTACACTGAACACCAACCCAATCTCAATGAAGACGGGAAGCGCCTGTGAACATAGAAATTGTCTGTCTAGCTTTCAAGACGAATCTCTTTCTATATGCAATTTCGATAAGAGTCTAGCCAGCTCGTCTCTGCCTTGAGGCCAATAACCAGTGATTCTTTTGTTAACCACATGTAGAATATCTTTTGTAGTCGGGTAGGCTAACGTCAATCCATCTTTCCTTTAGTGTGTAACCGATTTCTATATGTTTAGCTCCCCTTTTTTTCTCTCCTTTTCTTTTGCCCCTCTTTCCTGTAAAGTAGTTACTACTTGAGCCACAGAAGATGCTTTTTGCCCAACAGCCACTTTGGTCATTAAAAAGTTTCATTCATTATTGAATTACAATTATTAGTATGCCCAAGCCCGACGAGGAGAGAATAAGGGGTCAAAGACAGAGGGTCTCAGAGAAATTCAACTAGTAACACACTTTCCAAATCTCAATCTATGATTTAATGAACACAGTTCCTCTCCTGCTGCTTATTGACGAGTGATTAGCTTGGCATTCTCTAAAGAAAGAGGGACCTTCTCTGGTCACTGACACCATCTTTCTTCGATTGAGCCCCCCAACTATGCCCTACCCCCCGTTAGCCTGCCTGGGCGAGGGAAGAGGAAGAAAAAGTACTCACACTACAAAATGTTTCAAACTTACTTGCCCGGCACACAGCTCTATGCTTCGCATACCTCGTAAGAAAGTATCCAGACTCTCTCTCATCAGTTTGAGATTCCAAGGCCAAGCGCTAGCACCCAGGCTTACGAGCAAGGTCTTTAAAGAATTGGTGGGCTCTTATTTGCCAGATAAGAAGATCTTTTGCCAATTCTAACAATCTCACTCACCTCCTGATTCAATAGATACTGATTCTAGAGCAAGTTATATCCGTATCCAAGACTACATAAGTCATTTTCAACAACAGGGTATAGGAAAAGAGCTAGGAAAGAAGGCGGCATAAACTCTCATTTCTTGTCCTCTTTTCCTTAGTTATATGAAAGCGCCTGCTCTATGGTATGTAAACCAACTGCCTTATTATATTCCTTCCTATGAAAGAACTCAAGCTTAAGCAAGTCCAGTCCACCTCTTTTTAGCTCTCTCTTATAGCGTATAGCACCACTTTCTCCTATCAAGACTTTCTCTCCTTTAAAAAGCCCTTTTCTAAAGGCAAAAGGCCTTAATCATCAGACAGAAAGACCCGATAAAGACAAGAAAAAGGCGTTGAGCAAGGAAATGAAGGCAAAGAAGAGGACAGATCCTTAAGAGCTAGCATCACCGGCACCAGCAGCAAGCCCATTTAAGGGACCTGGCTACTAACCATTTCGAAATCAAAAATGAAATCATCGCGGAGATGAAATCTCTTTACCCAGATCAAGAATGGGACTTTGTGAAACTCAATAGGGATAAATTCTTTGGGTTGGGGGCCGACAACGCGATCGAGAGTATTCCCTGAAAGAGCTCTCTAAAATGCTTGCCGATTAGAAATCATTTTGAAAGAATGCTTCGCGTGCCAAAACATTTCTTTCTCGATGAGACGAAATTACTTGGGGGGTTAGCCCTTTCAGTTGCTCCTCCGTGGGAGAATACTTTTTCTATTCTACGATCGGTTATTAAAAGAGATTGTTTTTATAAATAATGTTATGTTAGCTGATCTGGTAATAACTTGAATCTTTAGGCAATTCTTTAATTTCGCTATGAAGAAAGGAAAGAAGAGATCTGCCATTGTTATAATGCTTGGGATTAGGCTAGCAACTTGCTTTCTATTGAATGATTATGAGAAAAGAATTTTCTTCCCCTCAAAGAGCCCTTCTCTCTCGTACCCTACTCGATGGAGCATGCATTAGGCGGCAAGAAACTGCTTCATGCGAAGGGGCGAAGCGCTGGTTCCTCAATCGCTGTTCTCACGCGCGAAGTGCAGCAAGCAATTACGCGTTGCTTTCAAGGTTGCTTTAGTGATATCGTATTCTTCCTCAAGCTTTGAGTGGCTCTTAGCTGGTCGGGTTGCCGGCCCGCAGACCCCGTTTCGGTGCCAATACCTTAGACGAGGAGTGGAAACAATACCACTAGAGATAGCTAAGGAATTGAACCTTAGTAGAACCCTTTTTTGGGGGGAATAAAGTATATCCTCTCTTTCTTTTCTATACCCACCCTTCTCTTTATTGGCGGTAGTTCAGATGGATGGCATATCTCGGTGACCATTGTTGAGCAGGGGTCGCGCTCTCTTTGAATGAAACCTATCTCAGCGAATGAGATAGATGCAGGGGTAGGGACTAGAAGACTAGTAAACTTACATCTCGAGTGAGATATATCGAAGAATGAACTTAGCCTTAAACCACAAACGGGGTCCTTTTGGCAGCCGATTCTGGTTCTATATCTATCCCATCACTAAATGCCTGGCTTTGTGCCCATTTCTTCAAAAAAAGACGAATCGCAACGCGCCGCATTAGATAGATATCCGTAGATCGAGTGGGAGGGGAAAAACAAGCCATAAGAAAAACCTTCCGAGTCTCGATTCCAGGAAACAAGGGCAACAAGAAGCCCCTTATTTCATGCATTACCCGGGGAAAAACTACGCTTACTGCTTAGTATAAAGAAAAGGTGCCCTGCATGAGACAAAAGACAAACGAATCTCTGGCCCTTCTCACTAATACAAACCGGGGGAGAGCCACTACAGCTTCATCACCTCTCAATTTCCTCGCTTTGATCTCTTTCTCGGAAATTCCATTTTCTTTTGATATAGTCTCTCGCTTGGCTTCTTCTCACGAATTGGATTTGAACCTTAGCACTCCTAGGGATAGCTGAACAGAGCAGAACGACTTCTCGCTATGTTGTGCCTAGTAGTACCCGGAGCATTGACAGAAGTCCCTCAAGCATTGAAAAAAGAACAAAGACAAGGATTATACCTATAGGAGAATCCTGACTAGTCTCATCGACTACTCAAAACTCATATCATACACAGGGAAGGAAAGACATTGAGACTTAAACGGATACCAAGCCGGAAGAGCACTGGATAGAGACTATAGGGTCTCATCCCTGCTTCAACCAGAGATGGGGAGACGGCATCGTAGCATGAAATGAACCAATGCCAAGTGCTCTCCTTGTCTGCTGCCCCTCTTCCTCCAAAGCATTGAATAAATGAGGAGAGTGACCCTAGAAGACCTCTGACATTCTACTCATACTTTACTCTAAACTCTGAGAATCTCAACTCATATTGGAGCAGGGAAAGAAGAGATGCTGGTAATTGTAGTAATGAATGCCCGACCTCTCTAGTGGAGCAATCCTATGGTTAGGAACATGACACATCAATCCTCTGTACCGAAGTAAGGTTGACTGCGGACGATAGTTGTACGCACTATAAAACAAGCAGCAGTCAGGATTGAGAAATTGTACAGATCCAATTCGACGACTCACGTCTTCATTGGTAACTAACCACCTTAGGGCACACATCAGTGGCACGTTGCGCGAGAAATAGCTTTCCTTTGCTTAGCTTTATGCCCTTTCTTCTTATCCTTCTGTGGTTTCGGCTTATTCGGTTGAGGTTGTTTTGTCAGTCCTATACCCTTCTGGAAAGACATTCTCAGAATTGGAATTTGGTATATCACACCTAGTTGAATGATCGAAAGGAAAGGCGCCGTTGGGGCGCAGAAAGCTATGGAGGCTTGCTTACCTAAACCATTAGGGGGCTACACAAGCTAGGTTTGATTCCTGCCACCTTTCTTGTGGATCATTCGGCGGTTACCAGATGATGGGACGAAAAACGAAAAGAGCGCTATCGGCAATATGGTTGTAATGTTCCAAATCTTGAGACTAGAATGGAGTGTTGTTAATTGGTCGCGTTCGAGTCTACGGAATCTGGTTTTTTTTCGAATAAGTATTTTTTGTCCGTAACCCAGCAGCTTTTTCTTTCCCGTGTTAGGAGGCGCTATCTAGGTACCAATAAGTCTATTGTCTTCCAAGGCGCGAGCTTAGGTTTTTCTTGATGTTCCCGACTCGTACTCTGCTAATGGGAAGGGATTTTCTTTTTTTTTATGTAGTCCCAAGTTCGGGGCTTAGCCCAGGTGAGAAGTCAGATAATGAAGCTGGTGAAATGGCATCTGATATGCCAGGAAAGCTCGCCTTTTTAGTACTAAAGAAAAAAAAGTACGAGAGATTTCTTTCGATCCTTCGTTTTAGGAGTAAAAAGGGGAATCCGCCCGAGGAGGGGCGACTGCTACTACTACTCCTTTTATTAGTTAGTTGGTAAGGCAATAGCTTACCAAAGCTACTTAGAGAAAAAAAGCCAAAAGGACCTCTTTCTGGTTGTTAGCGATTCTTCTTGTTCCCATTCCCAGCCCTATGAAATAAGGGTCAAGATTCTCTTTTTCGAACAGGTAAGGTTTTTCTGTACCCCTTGTACACTCAAAGGCTTCCGACCCAGCGGAGAAGTTTTTAGCCCAACTAAACTAAAGGATGTGCAAAAGAGGATTTTCCTCCCCCACGCCAATTAGTTATTTGCTTAACTTCTCTATTTCCGTTTCGTGCCCACAATTAGTAAGTAAGCCAAAGATCAACTGTCATCACGCTGCCTTTCGCATGTGTTTTCTTTGAATTCCAACCTAGTTCCCATCCCAAAGCGGGAACAAGTTGGTGCGACCGATTAAAGAAGAAGGACTTTTTAACTAGAAAGATCTTAAGAGAAGAAAGGATGGGATCAGGGGCTAATAAGAAGATTCAATCCATGCCCCTCTACCCGAAAAACT
This sequence comes from Arachis hypogaea, assembly GCF_003086295.3. NCBI lineage: Eukaryota > Viridiplantae > Streptophyta > Magnoliopsida > Fabales > Fabaceae > Arachis > Arachis hypogaea. The sequence goes on along the minus strand of NW_027255450.1, from coordinate 1,355,230 downwards.
TCAATAAAGGAACTGCCTGAACCTGAAAGTAGAGGTGCTTGAACCTATTTGATTGCTTGCTGGAAAGTCTTTCTTCATTGAGATTAGGAAGGTGTTCTTTCTAGGTTTCCAGTTTTGCAGTGGCGCCATTCGATTAAGGATGTTGTGTGAGTTCCCAAATCGCGATGGGGGTGAGGTTCTCAAAAACCCAAGAGTTGGGCACGGGATTGGCTATAAGGAAAGCTGGGCAGCCGCAGCTATGAGCTTTTAAGCTAGGAGTTCCCCTTTCTTCCTGCTATGAGGATCGAATTTCCGGATACCGGATAACCTGAGGTAGGAGTGGCAAGAGTTGACTTCCTAAAATGGTAACAACCAGGGATGTCTAGAGAACTTCTCCTCGATTAGCTACAGAAAGAGCTAGAGAGTAGTTTCGTGCTGTCCGGTCTGAGACCGGGTACAGCGTAAGACGGTATCCTAGTGAGCGGAGCAGTCTTAAGAGCTAATCCGCGTTGGTAATAAGTTTCTAATTTCCTTCTGGCTGAAGGTAGAGTTGCATTTGAGTTGAGTTACTAAATGTAGTAAGGTAATCTACTACACTGCCTTAACTTAAAAAGGACTAGACCGAACCTTAGCCCGGGTGGGAGGGCAAGACCCACTAGATCTGAAAAGAGTAAAGAAGTAATGAACTCTGGCGGATCTCTGAAGACTGTACCGAGTTGATATGAAGCCCTAGCTTGGCAAGTCCATCTACGCAGAAATTCCCCTCTCTCCCAGTCTCTAGCTAAGAGGTCGCGAGATTCATCAATAAGAAGTCCATTGGGCTCAAGCTCTCTATCCGCCGAGTTGCTGATCTTAAGAACTGCCTGGCCATCTCTCTCGCAAACTACCTTTCTCTAAGCCTCGTCCCAAGCTAGACTCAGCCCATATCTTTTGCCTTGTCATTCTGATACAATATGAAAGGAGCTCCCCATCCCCAATTTTGTTGCTAAACCTAAGCTATCAACCATCTCCCCTCTGCCGATCTTATTAGGTTAGGCCCCTGCATCCGACTTATGGCGCTCTATCAGCAAAGGAGGGAGCCAAGGTAGTGGTATTCGCCTTTGCTGCTCTTAGTGAGAAAGGAGCTCTGCCATCTCTATCAGCTAGTTAGCTAGCCGCTCTTTCCCTAGTCTTAGCGAGTCTCATTTTCCTTCGGCTTCTGGCTTTCGGACTAGTAGCTAAGCCTCCTGCCTTTTTAGGCTTTTTAGGTGAGGCAAGCAGGGAGAGAAAGGGACAAGGGCTTAGACTCTCTATTTCCTTTAGCTGGAAATAGAGGACCTTGAGATGGTCTTAGAGAAGAGCGAGCTCTAATGTATCTACGCTTTATATTGATAATAGCAGTCTTAGTCTTCTGGGAGTAGCTCTCCCCATTCGAGAATCCTAGCTTAAGATCTACTGGATGGAGGCTTTACTGCCAGTAATGGTAGATGCAAAAGCGGAAAAGTCATTGCACAGGGTATAGTCTCCCTTAATCCAGGAGATACTATATTAAGTAAGTGAGTTGACCGCCCCACCCGGAGTTTCCCGCCAACTGTATCACAGCCAGACATGACGGATAAACTTGATCAATCGAAAAGGCCTGACACTTCGACAGTAACTCACTACCCTTTTAGATAGAGAGAGCCTTTATCTAGAGCTAGAGATAGGCCCAAAGTCTTATGTATGATGGTCGTAGATGGTGTGGTCTCAAGGGCTGCCCCCGGAAAGACAAGACCACTCCCTGCTCGAGGAACGTAGTCACTAGAGCGAAGCGAAAGGTTTCAGCTCTGGTTCAAATGGTATCTGGGGTATATCTATTATATGTTGTTAACGAATCCGTTTCAGGTTTTCAGACATACCCGGTCTTTTTTCAGTTGCTGCTCCAGGGAAAGAAGTTTCCTTGGGAAAGGTCAACTAGTTGTTAACTTAGCCCGAGTCAGGCCGACTTAAATAAAGATAACTAGGTGCCAAACCTTTATATGATATGAAACCTTTTCTCTGGGAAGAATAGCCTACTTTCGTAGCAAAGGGTTGAGACTTTCCTTCTGAGATGCTGCTTATCCGGCTTATCCGGAACGTAGGGCCGGACGGCTTTCTAGCCATCAAGATAGAAAAGTAAATCGTTCCACTCTAGCTTATGTTAGCCTTTCGTTCACTTACAAAACAGAGGAAAAAAAGAATAATAAATTTATCGAAGAAAGCAGCCAAGTCACACTATTCCCCCAACTGAGCATGAATTCTTACATATACCAAGTTGGACTACAAAGAAGATCTGGGAGAAGAGATTCGATGGGAATGATTCCTCTCCTTGTCAGCCCTAACGACGAGCCCGATGAGCGTATCAATGGAATGACCCGAGCAGACAAAGGATCAAGGCAATAGCTAGATTTCTTTTGTTATGCGCTATAGGCCATTCTAAGGCCTAAACCATATCATCAATCAGGCTCGCTTTCAGCTCAACAAGTCTGTGTAAACCTTCATTCCTGCGGCATCCACTATTACAGGAATTTCTTTATGAATATTTTAATAAAAGGAGTTAGTGCCTTCCACAAGAGGGAATCTCTTTCCATTCCAGGCTCAGCCTTTGATTCGTATGAGAGCACCAAGGAAATAGCGTAAATAAGATAGGTGAACCTGTCATCACACGTAATTTCCCTCCTTCTTTTCCTCGCTCGAAAGCCCACGATAAAGGAAGTCTAAATAGAATAGTGAGTGGAGTCTTTATTAGGAACTCCAAAGAAGATTCATAAGAATAAGAAGAGGAAGAATGCACGCAAAATCCTATCCTAATAGGTAGGGCTCGCCTCCCGTTGTTCTCTTTTGTGCTATCGGTTGTAAAGTGCTGCTCAAGCTGAGCTAACTACAGGTCCGAATGAACTGGGACACCAGACCATTCTTATGCGGAAGCAAGCCCTTTGTTTCTATACGAGTTTTATTAAGTTGCTTAGGGTGAGCAAACCATACCATTCACCTTCTAGCCTAGGAGTCTGTGGACATCCATAGACATCATTTCTTTGAAAAGCTCCGACTTCCTTTCCCACTTCACGGAAGAACCGGGAAAAGTAGTAGCCTAACAAAATTACATCTAATAAGTAGGTGACCAAATCAATAAGCTTTTATTCAGCCCTCCTTCTTAGAACCCATTGAGGGGGGCCTCGGCCCAGGAAGGGGAGAGTGCCCGAGTGGTTAATGGGGACGGACTGTAAATTCGTTGGCAATATGTCTACGCTGGTTCGAATCCTGCCTCTCCCACTTGTTTGTTGTAGACTGAAGAGTTTCAGCTTGCTGTGTAATTTCATAAAGAAAGAAAAGTGTGTGAACCTCAGCGAGTCCGGGTTTCAAACTAGCCTCCTGGACTGAACCGACCTCCTTAATAGGTTCTAACTATCAAGAAAGTAGGAATGGCAGATAAAGAGATGCACTTTCTGGACACAGGACCCAGAGTTTTTTCGAGAAAAGGTCCTTTCCCTCAATATCATGATCGGGTCGACCAGGCCGGATCATGAGTGAATAGAAAATCGAAAATATCAATAGCAGTTGCTGTTCTAGCTTATTTAACTTAAACTAGTTATTCTAGGTATAATTATGAAATCTAATAGAATAGATTCTATTAATAAAACAAACCAGTGTGACCGCGTAATAGAATTATTATGCGATGAAAATATTGATATAAGGAGACTCCTGCAAGTTCATCAAAGCTTATGTGAGCAAAGACCGGCTAGCCCCTATTTCAAAAGGGCACTCAAATACCTGGAGGAAATCATCTGTTCAGGAGTTACAGACAAGGAACTCCATTCTGTTGACTCTACCAGATAGAATAGTAGAACCCATATTTTATCATACTCCAAAGAAGAATTGGATCCTGGCTCAGAAGGAACGCTAGCTATATGCTTAACACATGCGAGTCGAACGTTGTTTTCGGGGAGCTAGGCAGAAGGAATAAAAACCTGCGCCAGCGCCGCTGATGATGCAGAAAGCTTGTGAGTGCGGACAGAAATCGTATCCTATTTGCACCATTGGGCATGAGGTTGCCTGACGCACTTCTTCTAAATGATGAGGCGAACAACACGGGTCCGGTCTCATCAGAAGTAGAGGAAAACATATCGTAAACCCTTGGTTTAGACATACTACTAAAACGAATCGTAGGTCTCTAAACTATCTGCCAAAGTCAAAGAATGAAAATGAGTATCCCTTCTCATGGCATCTCCTAGACCTATGACTCGATCTGGAGATCGAAGTAGGGTTGCCCTATGACCTTTCTTTCATTTCTTAAGACTATTGCTTTAGCGGTCAAGGCTTTCCCTTCTTAGTGACATAATCAAAATCAAATCAAGGATTCAAACCTTTTTGGTAGCCATGTCGGTATCCATACGTATGAGCACGAGCGTGTTCAAACCTTTCCCTAATAGAGATGATAATGATTGGTTTAGGTTGGGTTAGTATTAGAAATAGAGACGATGATTTTATATCGATGAGTTTAGAGCTACTTTTTGGCCTTCCCTTCCCTCTAGTGCTAGTGGGGAAACAAGCGTTCACTTATCGTCCTGGTGATTCCCAGAAATGTGTCGGGAGTGGTGGTCCGGTTAGACCAACAGAAGCCATGGTGCTAGTGTTGGGAAGAGGATAGTAAGCCTATGAGTCCGCAAACCTAACCCGCTAACCGGTCTTGAGAGTGAGTAAGTACCCCTCTTTCTATAAAGATCCTCGTGCCCTTTCTTGTAGTAGTTAGTCTAATCCCTTTTGAAAGAGCTAGAGATGAAAATCCCTGGTTTCAGGGCTAGAGGAAGTAATGGGATATTTAAAGCCCACGCTAAAACCTATAACCCTTTTGCAAACCCTGTAATCCTGTCTCCGCAAGCCTATAGCCCTCGTGCGAGCAAGCAAACCCATCCTGTAGGAGTTTTAGCGCTAGAGAGGTAGGTGATGAGTCAGGAAGTCCCAAGTAATAAATAAAGTGGATATATAAAGTAAGCATGATAGAAAGCTGGCCCAGGTGAAATGAACAGAACATCTTTCTTAATTGATTGACGCCGGGTTAACTCCCCCACTAACGGACTTTACTGGCTTGAAACTATCAGTTCTCTTACTCGACTAGAGGGCTTTCCCTCACATCCTACTCTTCATTATAGAAGGTTCTTTCTGCCCAATACGGGGGAATCAGCTTCATTCAATGCCAGCATCTCTCTCAGCTGCAAGAAGATCAACTGCATTGCCAAGCTCCAACTCTGCTCCTTTCCTGAGTTCTTCTTAGTACCCTTTAATGAATGGGAAGAGGAAGTGGGAAGACCTCCCTACCCAACCGGTCGAGCAGTTTGCAACTCCGATCCCTAACCTAAAGGTCAGTTTGAAACTCCCGGTCTAACAGCGTATTGTCCCATCTCCTAGCTCAAACGTTGAGCAGTTTGGAATGAAACTTCCTCCCTATTCCTATGGGTCGAGTGAGCTCTTGCTTCTCCGCTTCGAGTCGCCCTTTCTTACCAGATATTGGATTCCCTTTCAAAAGATGCCGAGCCAAGATCAGGTGATTTTCTTCCTCTAGTTAGGCATAGTCCGAATTAGCTCGTCAGTGGTAGAAGCAGGTTCATCGGCTTAAGCCAGTCAATCTATCCAAAGAGCCTACCCTACGCCTCCTAAAATAGATTCAGCTCCAGCTGCGCTTTGCTGATTTCTTTCTCAATCCTGAATCCGAACTTGCTACTTTCATCACGAAAGACGCTTTCTCAGTATCTATTCAATTCGGACTTCATGTTCACTTCAGAAATTAAGCTAATAAGGCCTAAAGCTGAGCGACGAGTCCACTGGCATGAGAATCAAGCGAAGTAGAGCGATAAGCACACTATCGATTGATCCAAGCTTAACGACAACTTCCATTCCTGGCCCAGAAGGAAAGAGACGAAAGCAATCCCTTGCTCCATCAAAGGAAAATGGGCCGCCCTTAGAAAACCATGAATCTTGACCCTAGTGAAGGTAGTCGATGAGAGGAATAGGTGGTTTCCAAAGGATAGATTCATTGTATATGACGCTTTATCTGTATTGGATGGATGCCTTTGCTGTGGAGAAGGCTTTTCTTTCAAGTCTTCTTTTCTTTGATCGCCTAAGTCCTTGACTTGAACACTTCGCTGAAATCATGTAGAAGAGGTCATCCCTTAGTGGACTGATTAAACCTTTTAGCATATCTTGCAGCCCTTAGACCGGTCTCCCCTCATTCATGCTTCAAGGCCTATTCTTTTGGATATCCTTGTTCCCCTCTTTCCTGGAACATCCTTTTCTTCTGATTGATGGGACTTCTGTCTGAAATCCCTTGACCTAACCTCTCCTTGACTTGCCGCAGCCAAGTCTTCCCCAACCTCTCCTGATGTTCTTGGTGAGCTAGCCTGTCATCCACCGCCCCAACTGTGATGGTCCCCTTCGGCTAGTTCTTTCACAAGTGACCCTGTCTTCCATCTGCTTCTTCCTCCAAATGGTTTTGTCCCCCTAAAGTGGTTCTGTCTTTCTTCTAGTAGGTACTCTAGAGGTCTTCAGCCCCATGTTCCACAGATGGACAGCCGGGACAGGACCGGGTTCTATCTCATGATGCTGCTGCTACATTCATTTGGTCGAGCAAGGTCTTCCCTTGTCTTCTATGTATGGCTGGCTCTTCTTGATCTTGAGGTCATGGGCTAACTCGACCGTAGGGAGAGGGGTTCAAGATGCCCTCGTCTAAGTCTGTCTATTTCTTTGTTTTAGCTGCTTTCCTGAAGCAAGGAATTCCTCAGCCAGTGTTGTTGGAAGTCCTCGAAAGCGAGTGAATGTGGCATTCCCGTATGGTGAAGCTTTCGAAGTGGAAAAAGTTAAGGCACTACCTACTTGAACACCAAATCAAATTGATATCCAGAGTCGGTCCTATCAAACAAAGATTTGATGACCAAAGCAGTCTTGCCTTTAACCGAAGATTCTATCCGATTAGCAAAATGGGCCTTGACTCTGCTGGAATATGACAGAGAATACGTCCCAAAAATGTATTTCGACGAGGCGAGCTAATTAAGCTTATATAGCGGAGGTGGCTTAGCCGGTTCAACCAGCGATAACAGTTGCAGTTAGGGGAGGTAGGCCAGTTCTTCTATCCGCTCCATCTATCTATCTCTCCGGTTGTTGGGATTCATTTCAAGGCATGGCAGCTGCTGCTCGTTCGAGCTTCTCAGTCCTTGAGTTAGTTCCTTTCAAACTAGACTACAATACCATCGAGATGAAGTGAGAGACCGACCGCCGCAGAGCTCTTTCGTTCGGGTCCGGATCTGCCTCCAATCCCTTTTCCGGATTCTTCTCTGGCTCTACCAGCAGCCTTTATCCTTTCTATGGTTCCCTTCCTGACTTCCCTTATCCTATTGTCTTGTCAGTCTTAGAGCAATAGGAACTGACACAGCTTGATTGCGATAAGGATCACTCCTAAATGAAAGCTAAACTAAACGACAATAACATAACTCCTAACGCAAAAGAGTAGCCGCTTCTATGTTCTATGCTATTTTCTTTCCTATAGAGCTTGGGCCCACGCGCAAGCTCCTATCGCAAAGCTAGTAAGTAGCCTTTTTGTTTGTTTCTTTCAAAGCCGCCCCCTAGGTAAAGAAGAGGAACTAAGGGGTTTACGGGTACTATATTTCAGCTTCTAGGGCTTCTTTTTAGCCCTATGCTAAACAAGCCTCTTCCCTATTGTTATACCGTTAGTGCTTTCCTCCGTAACTTCCTTAAGTCCCAGACTAAAGGGTTCAATATCCAATTCCTCCTGCTAAGCCAGGGAAGTCTAGACTTGCTGCAAGTTGAGCCATAGCCTAGTTCTTCTTTAGTTTACCAACTACCAACCGTCCTTGCTAATGCTAATTTAATGCTTTCTAATGGGATTCCCTTAGTGCTTGCGCTTAAGGCTTTCTTTTAACCAATCTCCTTATTGCCAGTTGAAATTCCGACTCACTTTGGGCTAGCTGAACCAAAAAGGCTTGATTGCCCCCCTTGGCCTGGGGGAACTTGAATATGAATCTCTTTCTCTTGAACGTCAACCTCACCACGGAAAAAAAAATGAGAATTCCCACCTAACACGACTCTAGAACAGCGGATAAGCCTTTCCTAACCAACCCCTGAAACCATTTGAACCAGAGCTGAAACAATTGATTCAACCTCGGGTAAAAAGAAAGTAATCACATCGGGAAATATATTTTGGAATAGAACCAGGTGAAAGGGGAGATCGGCCAGCGAGGAATTTGCTATATATAAATAAGAAAGAATCCCAACCCCAGCACGTGCAACCTTTAGTTTTCTATCTTAAGCTAAGACCCTGCTATTGATGAAGCTGGTCTCACTGGAACTGTTGTCATCCGGGTTGAAGGAAGAGAAAAGATGGTGTTCAAAAGGCATCAGTGGACTTGAAAGACTTAGCCGGCTCAAAGCGTAGAGCGATTTATGATCTGATCTGTACTGGATTAGGCTCTTTAGACCCAGGTCTCGGACTAGCAACGAGGAGAGACTCCAATGCGCTCACTCCCTTGTAAGCATCTTGTCTCTGCGCTGACCACTTGGGGTTGGGGAAGAGTGGTTACATGGCTCATTCATCTTTAGGGTAGGTCCCGTGATGTCTTGTTTCTAATGCGGACTTGATCAAATCCAAATCACAGATCGAGGGCCGGGCTTTGACACCCTTCTCGTTCTTGTTATAGGGCCTATGGTTTGGTCATTGGGGGTCTTTGTTTGTACCCTTCCCATTCCCGTAGTACCTGCGCCCGTACGTAAACATAGATTTTTTCAACTATGCGGATTTCGCAGCTTCGGCTTCCGCTGACTGATTGATTTCAGATAGCAGCAAAGTGCCTGCCCGAACGAGCTACTTTAGGGCCTCCTGTTTGGGATTTCAAGATTGTCCACATGATTTGGTTGGTTTTCAGTGTCCCCTATAAGGTAAGGAGATCTTCTTTTCGGGGATGGCACTCTCTAACATCCGTAGCTTACCGTTCCATCTCCCCGAACTACTGACTCAATTGGGGCTTCCGGCTTAGCATCGATGATGTGGGTCGAGAGCCTCATTCTTATATGATAATGCGCTGCATGGATGGATTGAAAAAGCTCTGATTAGCACTTCCCCATATCTCGTCCATTACTCAGATTCAAAACCGGCTTGTCTCTCTCCAGATTGGGCTTCTCATCGTCCCACCGCTCAAAGGCTGTTGCCGTAACCGCTACTCACTATGTTCCAGGTTCCGCCTAACTCCAACTCCCGGCTCAATCAGCAAACTGCCTTCCTTTATTCTATCAATGCGCGAATTAGCCAGGAATGGACTCGATCGATGACTCGGACCGGGAAAAGAGCACCAAAAACCGACTAGTCGGAACCAACCCCAGTAGGAAGGGGGCAGCTTCCCGAGTCATTGACCAGCCTTGATTCTAATTCTAATTTGAATATAGTAAGTAGGGCTAGCGCAGAACGAAGTCGGATAATCAAAAGCGAGAAGGAAAAGAACCAACAACGAGCAAAACTCTTCATCTCCTGACAGATAGCGAAGAGAGGGGCTAAGGGATCATGAAATCCTCTTTTTCCACCTGTGAATCATCGGTCATACCACAATAGGAAAGGGGACGGAGTGACTCTTCCTTGTTGACATGTCGGGATATCTCACTCCCAGTCTCTTCATCCCCATAATAGAAATAGAAGTAGTAGTCCTAGTCCCGGGCCTATGGGGCAGTGCATTCTATTTCATTTGTTAAGTCTTTGAAAACGAGGTATACTGACAGCAGACAAGACGTACCTAAAGGGCGAGTTCCCAAATCGTTGTTGTTCGTTGACTGGGCTGGGACGGGAAACGGGAAGCGAACTCTTCTTTCCTCACCAATAGCTCCTCGTTGGGCGGCGTAGGAGACTGGAAATGGGCATTTTTGAATGCGAAACGCCCCCCTTATTATATTAGAAGAGGGGAAGCAACTCTTCACTCTACCTCGCGATGTCCTTTCTTTTGATTTTACTGGATTCCCTTGGGCTGGGGATAGAAGAATCACAGGATTGATGGGTTTCAGCAGCAATTGGATTCTACCACATACTTGAAGTTGATTGGTATTGAAGAAGGCCTATCTCCTCTTTCTCACTCTTCCCTTTTGATAGGGCGAGGTAGATCTGATTGGACCAGAAAGCTGAGGGAGCCCCTTTGTTTTGATTGATGAGCTCGGTTAGCGGGCCTTATGAATCAGAATAGGGGGAGTCAGAAGCCTGAGGTAGATCGGAGATCCATATGTCAATCTATAAGCGGAAGGAAGAAGGTGCAGCCTAGTCTCTGTCCGTGGTTGAGGGATTGACTATTTGATTTCGTTCGAAAAAAGAGCAATTTGCTATTCCCTAACCTAAAGACTAGTTGCCTTTCAGGGCAATCTCGAATCGGCTCTCATTCCTGCTTGAATGAAAAGGCCAATCAATCTTATGAGAGAGCCCTGCCCCCGGCCGTAAAGCTAAGACTCCCTTTCGGGTGCTGCCGGTCTGGATTGATGCCTTTCCTTCTTTCCAGGATTAAGGATCTCCCAAAAGAATGACCTCAGGAACTGTCAATGGGAAATCCCGCCATGCCATCGAGGGGCTAGTGTGACCATCCATAGCATACGACGGGCGAGAGGGGTACGTGGTGGCTCAGTGTGTCTACCAGTTTCAGGTGAGGCTATTCGGAGATCCAGGGCGAGTCCCGAAGGTCTGCATGAGGCTGAGCTAAGAAGCTGGCTAAATCTATCATGGGGATGCCCGATTTGCGATTGAGCTAGCCGATAAGTAGGATTTCTCCGGTCTGGCATGAGCCACTCCATTCCTACTTCCACTCAAGAAAAAATAGAAGATTCTCGTGCCCTACCTCCAGAGTGGGATATGGAGGAGTGCGTACGGTGATTTCGGACCTTTGGGGGCCGAGAGGGGTTCATGCATCGGCATTACGTAGGATTTTTTTCAATGGATGGATCAACTGCCTATGCTACTGGATTTGCTATTGATGCAGGGTGCACTTTTTCTCTTAATCTATTGCATAATCAAAAACTGATTCGACTAATGAATCAACTACTGAACCAATAGAAGATCATCTCTACCACGAGCATCGGGCTATCGATCACGCTCATCAGGCTCATAATCTTCATCCCGAGCATCTGAGTCAACAGAACTGGAGCATCTTCAGCAGGCTAAATCGCTTAATCTGGACCTTACACTACGATGACTTATACTTATCTTGCTACTCGTGCTGGTGAATCCTGCCCCCGCCTAAGAACGTTAGAGTAAGGGGAGGAGTACAAGCATCTTGAACTCTTACCTACACTATATAAGAAAAAAACATTCCAAAAGGGAATTCCCTGGCGTTCATTCAAGCTCCTATTTCGAAGTAAGCCTATTCTCAAGAGCACTTGGTGTGGTCTGATTGGTATCTTTTTTGTTCTACATGAAGGTACTCGAAGTCTGCATGTGGCTTAGCTTAGCAGGCTCAGCAGCAGTAACAATCTAGGCGGCTACCCTGTCTCATATGGGTTGAGAATCTTCTCCCCTTCTTCTGAACAGAAGGCATTTAAGCATTACGACTGAATGAATCAGAGTTTTGTCATCAGGAGGAACAATGTCGCGGTCAATAGTGAGACCCGCACCTTTTGGGTTATTTCGTCGATGCGTTATCCTCTCTTTTTCCTTCAATAGGTATGTTCTCTCCTTTCTTTATTAAGATCGACCCTTAAGTCGTGCTACCTGATTCCTCACTTTATGGACCGGAATAGAGCTCTTCATTTAGCACAACCCTCTCACTCCTAGGCGTCAGTCCATGCGAGAACTCCATGCGTACGT